>NC_044398.1:43440930-43739820 GCF_006542625.1 Nomascus leucogenys | reverse complement strand
GCCTGAGGAGCCCACATGGGAGAACAGGACAGGGATAGATGGCAGGACAGGTGTGGGGAGGACAGGGGCCAGGTGTTGGGACCAGGTGGGCTTGGGATGAAGGGTGGGCTTATAGACTGGGACTGACTGCACTGGTTTACAGCCCAGTTCTCCGATCCCTGGCCCGGTGGAAGCCCACCATGACCCTGGAGGAGGGACTGTGGCGGGCCATGGGGAATGGCAGCACACGAGCAACTTTGACCGGATGATCTTCTATAAGATGGTGGAAAAGTGAGTCTGGGGTCTTGGGAGCAGGGCCCACATGGCAGGGTGACAGTGAATGACAGAGGCCCGGTGGCCATGGTGGCTTCTCAACGTAGAGCATGAGGAGGGTGTGGACAAACACAGGACGCTCTGGGCCCGTGGCTCCCTCAAGAAGCTGCTCCTGCCACCTAGAGTGCTCTGGGGTCTCTGTCCTGCCCTATTGGGAAGCACCCCCTGCCTGGCCTGGGGCCAACCCCTGCCTTGACATGGGAGGTCATGGTGGGAGCAGCCAGCATCACAGCCCAAAGTGGGTCACCTCCAGCTGTGGGGATGGGGAGAAGGGACACTAGTGACTATACACAAGAGTGGGGTGCAGGCTCCTGACAGCAGTGGCCAGAAGTCATTCTCTCCCATCCCAGCCTGGCCAGTGAGTTGGGTTGGGGAGACCTGCGCCCATGACACCGTGAGACTCATCTCTGGCTTGACTGCCTTTGCTCCTGGGCAGTCCCCTCCATGAAGACAGACAGACAGCAGCCTCAGGGGAAAGGGGCCCTGTCCTCTGGGCTCAGCTTTTGCTTCCTCCTGACCAGGGGTCTCCCAGGCCTCGTGCCCCTGGGTTATCTTTCAGGGGCCCACAGTCCCAGCCTCAGGACTCCTGCATCTGGGCATCATCCCTGATGCTTTTTGCCATACACCCCACCCCTGGACAGCTGAAACCCAGATGAGGGGTCCTCCGGGACCCTCCTGGACCTCGTGGCCCTGACTTTAGTCAGGAAGCCCCGTTGATGCCATGGGCTCTGCAGGGGCCGGGTGAGGGAGGGTGAGCCCAGAACTCTGGAAGCAGCTCCCTCCTGGGACTGGGGGATGGGACCCAGTGAGGGCCTGGACAGCCCACCCAAAGCACTCCCTCCCATCCCTGCCCTCGGCCGCTGCCTGGTCCTGGAGGGAGGGGGCCTGGACCCTCTCAGCACAGCCTGGGCCTCCTTCACCCCCAGGTTCCTGGAGTTTGAGGCTGCAGAGTAGATGCAGATTCAGAAATTGCAATGGATGAAGGGGCCCCAGTGCCTGCCTCCTCCAGCCACACCGAGGCTTGAATCCCGAGGACCCCCGGCCCCTGAGGTGGTCAAGCAGCCAGGTATGGCTTCCCACATTCCCACGGGAGCCACGGCAAAGGTCAAAGGGGCCAAGGGAGGCCACTGTCCCCACACCCCATGCTTCGTTCAAGAAGGGGATTTGCTCCCTCCAACAGGACAGCTTCCGGGAGCATATGTTGGGTATCGACCTGGTCAAGTTTCCTAGCTACTCTCTCCCTTCGCCTGTCCAAAACTCCACATATGCTCTGCCCAGGAAGTAGGGATGAGCGGGGAGAGAACACGGCATATTGGTGGCTCCAAACTTCCTCCCAAGCAATGCTGTCTCAGATGTGCCCCTCCTGCCTCCTCCAGGGGCGCTGTGGTTCAGGTGGTCCTCACCCGGCTGGGACCCACTTCACATCCCCAAGGCCTGCCCTCCCCTGTGTGGTGCAAGCAGGAGGAGCGGCCCTCACCACGCCCGTCCTCCTCCCTCTCTGCCTCAGTGTACCTTCCCAGCAAGGCCGGCCCCAAGGCCCCGACTGCCTGCCTGCCACCACCCAGACCCCAGAGGCCAGTGGAGACCAAGGCCTGCCTGCCAATACCCAGGCCGCAGAGATCAGCAGAGACCGAGGTCCCTGATGAGATTCCCCCAGAAGTGCTTGCAGGAGCATGTGGACATCATGGAGGGGATGCTGGGGCCTTCCCTCGGGGCCACGGGGGAGCCCGAGAAACAATGGGAAGAGGGCGAAGTGAAGCAGCCACAGGAAGAGGACTGGACGCCCCCAGACCCGGGCCTCCTGAGCTACATTGACAAACTGTGTTCCCAGAAAGACTTTGTCACCAAGGTGGGCTGGACTGGAGTGACTCCAGGGGGTGGCACTCCCAGGTCCTTGGAATTAAGCTCTGTTCCTTAGCTATTCGGCAGTGTGTGTATTTCCATGGATTTGAGTGTCTATGTATGTGATTGTGTGTATCTGTGTGTTGCTGTTTGTGTCTGTGGTTACTGTGTGTCTTTGTGTGTCTGTGTGGGTGTGACTGTGGAGTGTGTATGTTACCTGTGTCTGTGTCTTTTCCTGTGTCGTATGTGGGTCTGTTTGTGTGTCTGTGTGTGGTTTGTGTGTCTCTGTCTGTGTGTGTGTATGCTACCAGGTCTGTGGTCTGTGTCTGTAGCTGGTGGTCACCATGATATGAGACAGCCCCAGGAGGGTGGGGACAGGGTGCTCACTGCTTTCTGCATCTCCTGCAGGTGTCCTTGGCTCCAGGCTACTCCCTGCCCAGGAGGCTCACGCCTTCTTCCTTCTGTTTCCAGGTGGAGGCCGTCCTTTACCCCCGATTCCTGGAAGAATTGCTTTCCCCAGATCCGCAGATGGATTTCTTGGCCCTAAGCCAGGAGCTGGAGCAGGAGGAAGGACTCATCCTTGCCCAGGTACCCCAGGGGCAGGAGGGACCCAGCATACAAGGCCCACCTGATTGTCTAACCGCCCCCAGCTGGGGATGCCTGGCTTCTTCGGGAGCCACTCCGGGGTAGGAAGATGCAGGTTCAGAGGGAGTAGGATGGAGAGGAGCCAGGGAAGGGAGTCAGCATGCAAGCTGTCGTGAGGCCCAACGGGATGCCCAGCAGAGCCACACCCTTTCTCTTTGACTTAAAGCCCAGCCGCCTCAGGCTTCCCTGCCTCCCGCCCAAGTGCCCTGGTCTCCACCACCCTGGGCCCTGCTCACCTGGGGCAGCGCCAGTAAGTGCCCCCTTTCCTCCCGCAGCTAGTGGAGAAGCGCCTCCTACCCTGGAAGGAGAAACAGCATGCGAGGGCAGCCCCTGGTCATGGCATGGCCCGGTTGGACTCTAGTTCTTCCGAGTTTGCAGCTGGCCAAGGAGCAGAGAGAGACGTCCCTGACCCCCAACAAGGGGTTGGCATGGAAACCTGCCCACACCAGATGGCTGCCTGGGACCCTCAGGGACGAGGCAGAGCACACACTGGCATGGCCAGGTCCAAAGACTATGCTGTGCTTTTGGGATGTCAGGATCCCCCTGGGCTGAGGGCTGCCCAGCCAACCTCTCCTCCCCAGGACCACAGACCCACCTGCCCTGGCCTGGGTACCAAGGATGCCTTGGATCTGCCTGGAGGGTCTCCTGTCAGGGAGTCACATGGGCTGGCTCAGGGGTCAAGTGAGGAGGAGGAGGAGCTTCCCAGCCTGGCCTTCCTCTTGGGTTCCCAGCACAAGCTGCTGCCCTGGTGGCTACCCCAGAGCCCTGTCCCTGCCTCGGGCCTTCTCAGCCCAGAAAAGTGTGGACCCCAGGGAGCTCTTCAGCCCCCATCTGCTAAGAGAAGAGACCTCAGCCTAGCACCATCTCCTGCCACCAAGTCCAAGAAGCGACGTCTCTTCGGAAGCCCATCCGCAGCTGAAGAGACACCCCACCCAGGGCCTGGGCTCAGGGTCTCTGGGGAGCAATCCCTGGCTTGGGGGCTGGGTGGCCCTTCACGGTCTCAAAAGAGAAAGGGTGACCCCTTGGTCTCCAGGAAGGAGAAGAAGCAGCATTGTAGCCAGTAGGGGCTTCTGGGCAGGCTCTCTGGGGCCAATCCCCAAGGGTGGGGCTCTGGCATCCGATGATGCCCCATAGCGGTCAAAAGCTTCTCCCCCAGTGCTGATCTTGTGGGGCCTTAGCTTTGGAGGGGAGGGGAGGGAGAGGAGGGAGAGGGTGGCTGAACGGGGAGGGCAGGAAGGGAGGGGCTGGGGGGAAGGGGCTGGGGAGTGGGGGTGGGAAGCAGTGCATTGGGGGCTTCGTGTGTAAATGTGAATGAATGTAATTGTGTTGGAAAATGCTCTCGGGGCTGCTGCCTCTGCCCTCGGCGCTTTGCTGCTCCGTGGAGGGTGTCTGTGAGGGAGGGCAGAGGAACTGGCAGATGCCAGGCACTGGGATCCCACAGGGAACGGCCCCACTCTTTCCTCCTGGTGTAGGGAGCCCCTTCAGATGCTCCAGGGACTGACAGATGCTGAGGAACCCCTGATCCCTCCCACCACCCACTCACAAGGCCCTGCCTGCTTTAGGGAGGCTTCTTGGGGCCTCCCATCATTATCAGCATCCCTGTAAAATCCTGGGATTGGAGACAGCTGGCTGGCTCTTGTTCTGCTCAGTGGGAGGTGAGCAGAAGGCAGCTGCCTGCAACATGGACATGGGGAGACGAGGCTGCTCCTGCTTAACCCTCATCAGGAAGAGCGCGGGCACTGGGCTGAAGGGAGACGTTGAGGTGACCGTCCACACGGGTGTGTTTGGGATACGACAATGGGTGGGGAGCAGGGGAAGTCACTCTGCCTGTTTCTGGGCAGGAGAGAGTCTTGTCCAACTAGCTGAAGCAGATGCTCCTTGCTGTGGCCACAGGGACTGGCCTCGGGGCCCTGAAGTTCCTGCATGGAGCCCCTCACGGCTATGATTCTCTTCCCATATGATGACCGAACTCATGTGGAATTGATGTAGACACAGATTTACATTGGTTTCTAAAGCAGTTCCCTCCCAACACACCATCACCAATGGGAACAAGCATGACCAGTCCACCAGGCGCAGGGTGGGTGTGTCTGCTGCTTCCAGGGCCAGGGGGAGCTGGGGCCCAGGCCGAGAGGGGCCGAGGGTCAGCCGCCCTTCTGCAGGCACAGACCCCAAGGGCAGAGCAGGGGCTGCCTGGGATGTGGCATTGGCTGTCTGGGAAGTGCCCTGGGAGTCGGGGGCTAGGTGTTCACCGAAGGGAGACTTCCAGAGTCTGTGAGTGAGATGAGGACTGCATCAGGAGAGGGACCGAGGCTGGGGAGGACGCTCTGCTCTTTCCCAGGTTATCCTGTCCTCCCAATCTCTGCTGAACTCCCCTCACCCCATGGGCCAACTTCTGCCCCCCTTACCCCTAACCCACCTCTTAGAATCTCAGATCCCAGCATGGACAGGACCTGGCACCCACCCTGGTTCCCTCCTGGCCAACACCTTCTTCTCCACGGTCTGAGTTGTGATTCCTCCCCCAGGGCGCTTATTGGCTCAGGACCCCTGTGACTGCCAGGGCACTGGTCCCAGCACTGCCTGCATGCAGAGCTGTGGTCATGGCGCTGGGGGCTGGCCCAGCAGCAGAGGCTGTGGGGGCAAGGCTGTCCGCTACACAGTGGCCTGGCCCCTCGGCCAAGTGACAAAGGGAGCCATGTTTGGGTCCTCTCTGGCCCCATCTGCCCACAGAACACAGCAGTCAGCCGGACAGATGCCCCTCTGCCCCGTCCCTTCTGCTCGATGTGGGCAGTGTCGGAGGCCTGCCATCTTCTGTGGCCTTTGGGAAGGAGAGTTTATCTTGGCAGGGCTTCCCCGGCTCAGTGCACATCAGGCCCTCGGGGAAAATGTAGGGAGTGAAGAGTCACTGGTGGGTGATGTGGGCAGCTCCCGTGACTCCTCTACATTCAAGGCCATCCTCAGGAGATAAGGTAGCACTGCCCCTTTGCAGGGTTTAGGAATGTTAAGTGAGCCGTGTTTGAAGGGAACATGGGCCATACACTGGCGTGTGTGGGTGCCCAGCCAACTTCCTCACCAAAGGGTGAAAGCGACACCTTGGGGCTCCTGCTGGTTACCCCCCTGGCTGTTGTCTATCCCACTGTCCCTGTCCTTGTTTTGGCTGAGCCATTCCTAGGAGGCAGAACCTGTGCTTCCTCCACCTCTGTGTCCCACCTGAGCCCTACAATCTGCCCCTAAAAGGGCACAGTAGGGCTGACTGGGGGGCTCTAGTAGACTGAACACACGTTCCCCCCACCCCCAGTTCCTGTGCTGAAGCCCTAAGCCCCAACATGATGGTATTTGGAGATGAGGCCTTTGGGAGTTATTCAGAGTTAGAAGAGACCATGAGGGTGGGGCCTTAATGATGGGATTAGGGCCCTGGTAAGAAGCAGAGACCCCAGAGCTCTCTCTTTCCCTGACACGAGGACACAGTGAGAAGGTGGCCATCTGCAAGCCAGAAAGAGAGCCCTCACCAGAACCTCGTCCACTGGGATGCTAACCTCAGATTTCCAGCCTCCAGACTGTGACAAATGCATTTTTTTAATATGTGCCACCACCCCCAAGTCTATGACACTTTGTCCTAGCATCCCTATGTGACTAGGACAAGGTCCATAATCCCAAGAACTTCCTTCCTGACTGGTATCTGGAAACCGTGCATCAGAGCCACGGGAAAGAAAGGCTCCGCCCTTTGCAACTGTTAGCACACCTCCACCCCAAGTGCAGTGTATCACACATGAACCAGGAGAGCCTGGGATGCAGTGAAAAGGAATCTGTAAATACCCATGATGTCGTCACATCCACACTTGGGGAAGCCCATGCAGCTTGCTCACAGCAGGTGCTGGGGGTATGCTGAGGCTCTTGGTTGGCTTGGCCTCCCTGCTCACGCACTCAGGTCACTCTCTGGGAGCCAGTGTGGCTGGGGCAGCCCCGGGCAGGTTTGGCTCCAGAGACCCCTCCCTTCACCACTGGTTGACAGATCCCTGAAGAAGCCACGGCCTCCTGGGAAACTCCATCTGGCAACGTGAGCAAGGCTGGCCCTTGTTAGTGAACATGCTGTGCTTTCTGACAGCTGCCAGGATGGACTTGATCCAGGTGGCTGCCCTTTTGTAGCTCACTTTGATTCCAACTTCAGCGTTGCATGATGCCCTATGAATGGAATATACAATATGTGTCTTTCACATCTGTCTTCTTTCACTTACAATATATTTCCAAGGTTGTCTACATTTTTAGTATGTATCATTACATCAAACCTTTTTGTGGCTGAATAATATTCCATTAATGGATATACTAAAATTTATCCATTTATCAGTTAAGAATATTTGGGTTTTTTTCACTTTTTGGCTATTGTGAATAATACTTCTAAAAACATTTGTGTACAAGGTTTTCTGGGGATGTATGTTTCCATTTCTCACGGCTACATACCTAAGCATGAAATTGATGGGCCATATGGAAACTCTATGTTTAACCATTTCAGAAGGTGCCAGACTGTTTCCAGTGTACATGAACCATTTTATATACCCACTAGCTGTATGAGGGTCCCAGCGTCTCCCCATATTCTAGCCAACATTTATTATCAACTCTCTTTTTGATAAAGTCATCCTAGTGGTTCTGAGGTTGCATCTCATCGTAGTTTGCATTTGTGTTTCCCTGACGTTGAACCTCTTTCATGTACCTATTCGCCACTTGTATATCTTCTTTGGAGAAATGTGTACTCAACATTTAGTAATTTTTAACTGGTTTGTGTTTTGTCATTGAGTTATAAGAATTCTTTATATACTCCAGATAAAAATGCTTTACAAGATATAATTTGCAGAAATATTCTCCCATTCTATGGGTTGTCCTTTACTTTCTTGATGGTACTCTTTGAAGCACAAAAGTTTTTACTTTGGATGAAGTCCAATTTATCTATTTTTTCTTTTGTTACATGTGGTTTTGATGTCATGTTTAAGAAACCATTAACTAGTCTTAGTCATGAAATTTATTCCTATGCTTTTTCCTTTTTAAAAGACCATCTTAGACATTTTAAAGTGTACAATTTAGTAATGTTATGTATATCCACATCATTGTGAAATTTAGATCTTTAGAAATTTTTTATCTTTCACAACTGAAATTTTGTACACATTAAATACTAATTTCCCCCCTACTCCTACCCCTAGCCCTTGGCAACCACTACTTTACGTTTCTGTGATTTTGACTACCTTAAATACTTTATATGAAGGAAAATATTTGTCCTTTCGTGATTGGCTTATTTCACTTAGTATAATGTTCTTTTTTTTTTTTTTTTTTTTTTTTTTTGAGACAGAGTCTCGCTCTGTCGCCCAGGCTGTAGTGCAGTGGCGCGATCTCGGCTCACTGAAAGCTCTGCCTCCCGGGTTCACGCCATTCTCCTGTCTCAGCCTCTCGAGTAGCTGGGACTACAGGCACCCGCCACCACGCCCGGCTAATTTTTTTGTATTTTTAGTAGAGACGGGGTTTCACCGTGTTAGCCAGGAGGGTCTCCATCTCCTGACCACATGATCCGCCCGCCTCTGCCTCCCAAAGTGCTGGGATTACAGGCTTGAGCCACCGCACCCGGCCCACTTAGCATAATATTCTTGAGATTGATCCATGTTCTAGCAAGTGACAAGATTTCCTTCTTTCTACAGGCTGCTTAGTCTTCCATTGTATGTATATACCATATTTTTATCCTTTCATCCACCAATGGATATTTGGATTGGATCTCTTGGCTACTGTGAATAATGCTGTAATAGGGATTGTATTGAATTTGTAAATTGTTTTAGGTAATATGGACATTTTAACAATATTAAGTCTTCAAATCCACATGCATGGAGATGTCTTTTCATTTATTTATATACTCTGTGGTTTCTTGTAGCATTGTTGTTTTGTAGTTTTTAGTGTCCAAGTTGTTTGCCTCCTTGGTTAAGTTTATTTCTAACTATTTTATTCTTTTTCATGCTATTATAAATAAAATTGTGGTTTTTTGTTTGTGTTTGTTTATTTGTTTGTTTTTGTAGTAGAGACAGGATTTCACTATGTTGGCCAGGCTGGTCTCAAACTCCTGGCCTCAAGTGATCTGCCTGCCTCAGCCTCCCAACATGTTGGGATTGCAAGTGTAAGCTGCCACATCTGGCCTGAAATTTTCTTCTTAATTTCCTTTCCATACTGGTCATTGCTAATGTATGGAACTGCAATGGATTTTTGTGTGTTAATTTTGCATTTTGTAACTTTGCTGAAATCATTTATTAGTTCTTACAGGTTTTTTGGTGGAATTTTTAGGGTTTTCTACATATAAAACCATATAATCTGTAATAGAAATAATTTTACTTCTTCCTTTCCAGTTGGAATGCCTTTTATATATCTTTTCCTTGTCTAATTGCTCTGGCCCAGTGCTATGTTGAATAGAAGTGGCAAGAGTGGGCATCCTTGACTTTCTCCTGTACTTTGAGGAATAGCTTTGTCTTCCACTAGTAAACATAATGTTAGTTGTGGGCATTTCATGTAAGGCCTTTATTATGTGGTAGTATTTTCCTTTTATTCCTCATTTGTTGAGTGTTTTTAATCATGAAATGGTGTTGAATTTTGTTGAATGCTTCGTCTGAATCATGTGGTTTCTGTCTTTCATTATATTAATGTGGTGTATGACTTGATTGATTTTTGTATCTTGACTCATCCTTGCATTCCAGGTATAAATCCAACTTGGTCATGATGTATAATCCTTTTCTTTTTCTTTGAGATGGAGTCTCACTCTGTCACCTGGGCTGCAGTGCAGTGGTACAATCTCGGCTCACTGCAACCTCTGCCTTCCAGGTTCAAGCGATTATCCTGCCTCAGCCTCCTGAGTAACTGGGATTACATGCACCTGCCACCACGCCTGGCTAATTTTTGTATTTTTAGTAGAGACGGGGTTTCACCACCTAGGCCAGGCTGGTCTTGAATTCCTGACCTCGTGATCCACCTGCCTCGGCCTCCCAAAGTGCTGGGATTACAGCACCCAGCCTATAATCGTTTTAATGTGCTGTTTAATTCCGTTCACTAAAATTTTTTTAGGATTTTTGCATCAATATTCACCTGATACAGTGGTCTTTAGTTTTTTTTTCTTGTGGCTTTGGTTGTGGAATCAAGGTAATTTTGGCCTCATATGAGTTTGAGAGCGTTTCCTTTCTTTAATTCTTTGGAAGAATTGAATTGATTCTTTGGTAGAATTTCCCAGGGCTGGGTTTTTCTTTTTGGGAGGTTTTTGATTACTGCTTTGATCTACTTACTAGTTATAGGTCTGTTCAGATTTGTAAAATTTATTTGTGATTCAGTCTTGGTAGGTTGTATGTTTCTACAAATTTATCCATTTCTTCTAGGTTATTCAATATGTTGGCATTTAAATATTAGTAGCATTCTCTCATGATTCTTTTTGTTTCTGTGGCATCAGTTGTAATGTCCCTTCTTTCATTTTTAATTTGAGTTATCTTAGTTTTCTTTCTTTTTGTCTTAAGTAGTCCAGTTAAGGGTTTGTAATTTTGTTGATATTTTAAAAAATCTAATTCTTGATTTTGTTGATTTTTTTCTATTGCTTTTCTATTCTCTATTTTATTTATCTATCTGATCTTTATTATTTCCTTCCTTCTGCTAACTTTTGATTTAGTTTGTTCTTCTTTTTCTAGTTCCTTGAGGTGTTAGGTTATTGATTTGAGCTCTTTCTTCAAGCTTATGCGGCTGTAATAAAATACTATAGACTGAGTTGTTTAAGCAACAGATGTTTACTTCTTTCAGTTCTGGAGCTGGAGCCTAGGAAGTCCAAGATTCAGGTGCTAGTACACTCTGTGTTCATAAACTCCTCTTTCATATTTTCTGTGCTACATTCTAACTGACTTTTTACATTTATTAATCATCCATATCATTGATTTCCTCTTTATTTGTGTCTAATCTACTCTTTTGCCCACTCCTTTGATATGCATAAGTGTGATGCCTGCATGTTCAATTTCATCACGGATTATTAAGAATATTCATTCTCAATGATTGAGATTTAATAACTTTAATAATTTTTACTACTTCATCAAGAACATTCTTTTTTTTTTTAATGAAGTGCATTTATTAGGGACAACACTCTGAATACTCACAAGCATCTTGCACAGTTAACCCTAGGCCAGAGGACACCTGGCAACCACACAGGAAAAGGATACCAGGACAGAGTCCATGGAGGCCAAGGCGGGCCCATCACCTGAGGTCAGGCATTCAAGACCAGCCTGGCCAGCATGGCAAAACCCCATCTGTACTAAAAATACAAAAATTAGCCAGGCGTGTTGGCACACGCCTGTAATCCCAGCTATTTGGGAGGCTGAGGCAGGGAGAATTGCTTGAACCCAGGAGGCGGAGGTTGTAGTGAGCCGAGATCACTCCACTGCACTCCAGCTGGGACACAGAGCGATACTCTGTCTCAAAAAAAAAAAAGAGAGAGAGAGAGAAAGAAGAAAGAAAAAGAAAGAAAGAGAGAGAGAAAGAAAGAAAGAAAGAAAGAAAAAATGAAATGATTGGACTCAAAAGTTATGCTGCAAATTAACTGGCACTATAAGCCCTATTCAAAATCATTCTGTGGCATAAGCTACAATGAGGCAAACTGTTGACACCTATCAAGCCCCAGGGGGCCCTCTGAGTCCCACCTCGGGAGAACCTTGCTAGGGTGTATCCGATGGCCTATGTGGTATCTGTGCTCCTGGAAACAGGTGGAGGATTTGGGGTGAGTGTAGTGACAGGAGGGTGGTCTTGAGCACTTGTAGCCTCAGCTGGAGGAGAAAACACAGAGTGAATTTTATTTTTCCACATTTGCCTCCTTTGACGTTGTATATCTGTGATGGTTAATAGTAGATGACAATTTGACTGGATTGAGGGATGCCTGGATGGCTAGTGAAGCATTGTTCCTGGTTGTGTCTGTGAGGGTGTTTCCAGAGGAGATTGACATGTGAGTCAGTGAATGGAGAGAGGAAAATCCCTGCTCAATATGGGTGGCACCATACAATCAGCTGGGGGCGTGGCTAGGACAAAGCTGGTAGAAGAAAGGGGATAGTCAGTGCTCCCTGTCTCTCTCTCCCTCTCTCTTTCTCTCCCCGTCCCACCCCCACCCCACGCCCCGCCCCGTCTCTTCATTCCAGAACAAGATGCGTTTTTCTCCTCACCTTGGACATCAGACTCTAGGTTCTTTGGCTTTTGGACACTAGGACTTGTACCAGCAGCCTCCTGGGGGCTCTTAGGCCTTTGGCCTCAGACTGGGGGCTGCATTGTTGGCTTCCCTGGTTCTGAGGCTTTCAAACTATTGGGCCATGCTACTGGCTCCCCTGGGAGCCACGCTGTCATTCTCCAGCTCATGGGACTTTGCCTTTGTGATCATGTGAGCTAATTCCCCTTATATATCCTATTGGTTCCGTCCCTTTGGTGAACCCTAATACAGTGTCTCCCAGTTCCATTTAGCATGATTACAGGGATGGGAAAATATGTTAGGGGCTGGAAGATGGTTCTCTGGAAGGAGGTATCAGGCAGGGTCCTGAAGACAAGACCCTCCAGGCTCTGTCGTGGCAACTTCACTGACCAGTACAGGGTGTTCTTGTCCAGGAGTCCATGGACCCTCAGGCAATCTAGGCAAAATTTGGAGTCTGTGATGGGCTTGGAAATTTCAGTGAAGATTTGGGGGTGTCCTAAACTCAGCTATTTAAGAGCTTCTGCTTTGGATGGTGTGAGGGACCCAACAACCACATTCTATATAGCTGTCCTGGGCATGCTTGGTATTCCCAGCAATGAATTTTTTGTGGTGTGGTCTCAGAGCTCACCTCACTCCACCCGGAGACTCTTGTACAGTGAAGTGCAAGGATGTGGCCAGGCCGATTGTCAGCAATCAGCTCCTGGCCTGCCTAACTCAATATAGAGCATGCGTCCACCGTGTGCTACTGTGCTGCCCGGAGTCATTGTGCTCATGAGACAGATATAAATGCTGAGTCTGGGGCCTGTGTGCCCGAGAGGCCCTGTCCTGTCAGTTGGCCCAGGGAGCATCACACAGGGCACTCCTCTCCTCCGTCTCTCTTGCGTCTCTCTGGCAGACAGGTGGTCATGATCGTCAGTGCTGTGGGGCCCTGTTATTCCAGAGCAAATGCTGGAGCCAGACTGACCCTGTGGAAATGCACGAGGACATGGGCTGTGGTGATGGGCACCCTCAGTCAGGCACCAGCTGTCCCGCGTTCCTGGCTTCCATCTCTGGGGCAGCTCCCCAACATTCTCTAAAGTCTGTCCACTTCCTTTTCTGTTACAGTTGCCCTTGTCAGGGGGAGCAGTGGGCTTTGGCCTGTTTACCTAAGCCCTCATGTGTGTGCTGCAGCCTGGCTTGGGACACATTTGGTCTCCATGTGAAGACCAAGATTGAGGCTTTCTGCACTTGGAGCCCAAAAGGACAGGTGGGGCCTGAGGGACAGATGCCCCCATCCCAGGACAAGGAACTTCCCCCAGGAGAGCTGCTCATGGCCCCCTTTAACTCCCAACTCCCATGGAGGGGCTGAAATGGGCTCCCTGCAGGCTGAGACTCTGAGCACAGGGACACGTGGGGCCCCACATACCAGCCCCATGAGAAATAGGGCCAAAGAGCCTCATTCCCCCTGTGAGTGGCTAGTCACCCACACTTCAGGGCCTCATCCTGCACAGGGTCCTGTAGCTGTGCTGAGTCTTCCTTGGGCTTCATCCCCTGGAGTCGTCCCCTATTCCTGGCTGCCATGCTGGTGGCCCTGCCTTCTCCCCCAGACACCCAAGGACTCTCCAGGCCATACCTCAGTGACAGCAGCTTTGCCATCCTGCTGGCCTCAATCCCAGAAAAACTTCAAGACAGCAAGGCCCAAGATTTTAAAAGGGCTAAGACTAATGTTACAGAAAATGGACTGTGAGATGAGGAATTTTCACAAGTGTTCTCCAATTTATACAGAGAATGAAACAGAAATTGTGGAATTGAAAGTTGCAAAAAGCAATATTAAGAAATAGTGGTTTAAACGGATGATGCTTTCATGGATTCAGGGAAATGACTTCTATGCATAGAGTGTGCAGAGGAAGTGCCTGGTCCTGGTGGGTAGCATGGCTGTGGCTCATCCAAGAGAATGAGACAGGGCTGGGCAAGCCTTATATGTGGAATTCACCAGAGTGAAGCTTGGCCAGTGATGCCAGGGAAGGACCACCATGGTGAGGTGTTGACTACCTATCTTTGCCACCATCAACCCTGATTCAAAGCATTTGCTGAAGAACCAGAGCAGACTGACAGTGAGATTTTTGGCCCCAGGGCCAGTCATCCCTACAAAATGACATATTTCTCCAAGAACAGGACAACGAGTCACCATTTTCCCAAACCACAGACCATATCTTAATAGAACAACTTTTTAAAAAGTTTTTATTTTATTTTACTTTAAGTTCCAGGATACATGTGCAGAATGTTCAGGTTTATTACATAGGTACACATGGGCCATGGTGGTTTGTTGCACCTATCAACCCATCATCTAGGCTTTAAGCCCTGCCTGCATTAGGTATTTGTCCTAATGCTCTCCCTCCCCTTGCCCCTGACCCCCCGACAGGCCCCGGTGTGTGATGTTCCCCTCCCTGTGTCTATGTCTTCTCATTGAATAGAACAACTTTTAAAAATGTGCAGCTGGAGCAGCCTTGAAGGGAACTGGTAAGCAGTGGGTGGAGAGTAATGTGTTTCAGGGAGGATTTGGACTGTCTGGCTTGCAGGTGACCCTCTTGTCCCACAGCGGCAGTCTGCCAGTAACTCATCAGGAAGCCCAGGCAGTCTTCCTCAGGCACTTCCATCATTCCTGGGATGGCAGAGATAAAAAGGGACTGGAAGAGATGGGGGCAGAGAACAGCCCTCACTGACAGCACAGAGCCTCACCTCTCCACACAGTCTCCGTCTCCTCTCCTCCTCTGCCCACACGGTGACTCCCAGCCTCTAAGATTCCTGCTTTCAGCAATGCCCCTGACAGCACACCAATTATCTGAGGAGTTCTCAAACACCAACTCTTCACTGCCCATTAGCACAATGAAGAAATTGAGGAAAACGTATATGTCCCTGAATGTTGCTAATGGTCTTAGGGCAAGCTGCTGCTTATTCTGCATTATGTACTTCTTAGTTAATTGGGGTTAGGATGTCATTTTTAATGAAATGATGTTAATAGTGTTTGTAAAATGAATGATGTGCAACCCCATGAAAAACTCTATGCTTTTTGAAGGAGTAAAGGAAGCAAGGAGGAGTGATAAAAATTTTGATTGTCGAAGTGGCATGGGGGCAGGTTGAACTTGTCCAAGACTGCTTCCCTGCAGGCCAGCCTCCTGCAAGCCTTCATGAATGCTCTCCATCGCTGGGCGTAAGGTCATCAAGGCTGAGTTCTAGTAGAAGAGACATTCTAGAGGTCTAGAATGCCTTATACAAACACGCTTAGAGACACCTGTTCTAGTAGTCCACCATTATGCCTCCACTCCTTAGGTCTTGAAGTGAAATCATATTCATTCATTCGTTCTACAAGTATCTACTCAAGACGTGAGATTTGTCAGGTGAGTGATGAGCACAATGGTTGATAGGCAGAGACAAACAATAATCAAAAAATGAATAATAAAGGGTAATGAAGGCCAGGCACGGTGGCTCATGCTTGTAATCCCAGCACTTTGGGAGGCGGAGGCAGGTGGATCACCTGACGTCAGGAGTTCGGGACCAGTCTGGCCAACATGGTGAAACCCTGTCTTTGTTAAACATACAAAAATTAGCTGGATGAGGTGGCCTCTGCTGAGCTCTCTTTTGTGTTTTAATGTAAGGTTAAGGAGCTCCTGGGCCTTTGGGGATTCTCAGCCAAACCAGGTCCCATCCATGGCTTTCTCCCCTCTCTGCACGGGTGGACAAATAATCTGCTGCTGCACACAGGACACACAGAGCTCACCCCTGCTCACTCAGGCTCACCTCCTAGGATGCCTCCTAGGCAGGCAGAAGTCAAGGCTGGCTTGCCACACTCACATTCTGGGACCAGAGACCTGCACCTGGCCTTGCTACACTCAACTGTCTCTCGGGCTGTCACCACTGCCCTCAGAAGAGCTCACACTGCTGGGGTGCCCAACTGTTTCTCAGGCTCTTGCCAAGAGGTGGCAAGAGAGTTTCCCCTACTTACCTGCCCACTGGGAACAAAACTTTATTTACTTTTTATTGAGGTAAAACAGATTTAACATAAACTACCATTTTAATCATTTTTGAGTACAGGGTTTATTGGCGTTAAGTTTATTCACATTGTTTTCTCACCGCCACCGCCAATCCATCTCAAGAACTTTCTCATCATCCCAATATCAGACTCTGAACCCATTAAACACCCAGCTCCCTGCTCCCCTTTTTCCAAGTCCCTTAATTTGAAGTGCAATGAGGAGACTATTTTTGAAATTAGAATGTTCACTTTTTCTTGACTTTCTCCATGAAAACCTTCCCTTGATTTAGTCAGAAGTCCCCACACCCTGGTTTCTGGGACAGATTCCTCCCAGGCCTCAGGAGACTATGCCCCATCTGCTGATGATGCCATAATGGGACCCCAACAGGAAAAGCAGGATGTCTAATGCGCAAGGGCAGGGTTTTCAGGGGAGAGCAGGGGGTTTCCCGAGAATTCTGGAAGCATGTCTGGAACTAGAGCCTTGTGTGGGAAGTGTGGCATTTTTCTATCAGCGAAGCACTGATAAAAAAAAATGGGGAGACTCCTTCTGAGGGGGCATCACAGGCAGGGGAGAGGAGAGGCAGACAAGCACTGGCTGCACTTATACTCAGGCCACTGAGAGGCAGAAACTGTCCAGAGTGTGTGGTGCCACTTTCCCATTGGGATGTTGTGCCTTTTCTTACCAATTTTTGAGAACTTTAGGAATATTATGGATAATATTAAGGATAATAATCCCTGCCCCAGTTCTGGGCTGCTCCCTGTGGCCAGAGAAGGCGGCCTTGAAGGTGTTGGGTAAAGACCACCTGCCCAACTCTCCAGGCTTGCTAATGTGGGAGAAGGAGATGCAGCTCAAGGATCCTGAAGCTCTTGCATCAAATAGCTATTCTCCACCCAGAGCTGCCGGCCACGGGTCCAGTGAAAGAAAACTGTCAGGACCACCACTGCTGCTGCCACCAACCCCTCCCCCACAATAGAGGTGGAATAGAGATGACCTGCCCCCACCTGCTAAGCTTCCCTGCCTAACTCCTGAGGGATTCCTGGGCAACATGGATAAGAACATAAGTAGAACATCAGAATCCAGGAGACTGAAACAGCTGCTTGGGAAGATAAAGAAGACATGGCAGGGCAGGCACAGTGGCTCACACCCATAATCCCAGCACTTTGGGAAGCTGAGGCGGGCAGATCACGAGGTCAAGAGATCGAGACCATCCTGGCCAACACGGTGAAACCCCGTCTCTACTGAAAATACAAAAATTAGCCGGGCATGGTGGCTCGTGCCTGTAGTCCCAGGTACTCAGGAGGCTGAGGAAGGAGAACGGCTTGAACGTGGGAGGTGGAGGTTGCAGTGAGTGGAGATCGCACCACTGCACTCCAGCCTGGCGACAAAGCGAGATTCCGTCTCAAACAAGAAGAAGACATGGCAAACCGCAGTGCCGCCCAGTCTGCCCCTGCTGTCTCCACACCTGCTGAGACTCCCTGCCCCGGACACCTACACTTCATAGATCCCAGCTCCTCCTCCTACCTCTGACTTGGCCCATGTGGCGGCTGGGCCCCTCACCCTGCCTGTCCCTCCACCTTCGCCCACACCAAGAATTGAGTAAAAATTGATATCCATAATTCCTAACTCTCCCCTGGGTCTTCCTGCTGACCTCGCCCCCATTTTGGGGGTTCCACCTAATGAGAAAGGAGGCTGCCCTCATTCAGTTGCAGCTTCAGCACCTCTGACCTCTCACCCCTGCCCCATACCTCCTAGCCCCGCATCTTTCTCCTTCCAGCCCCCCTTCAGAAGGGAGTCTCCTACACCCGTATGTGTGTTTTCCTCTCCTCCTCTTTCCTCCCCAACTCTTCTTCCAGCACCTTCCGCCGGGATCCCTGCTATCACCCATCAGCAGATGAATTCCACAGCAGCCATTTATTTCCACCATCACAGCAAGGGCATCTGCCCACCTGACCTTGCAGCCTCCTTGAGCCCTCAGATCTTTGCTATGGACACGACTCCCACTACTAACGCTGTGGTTTTCAAATCTTCACCAAGCTCCAGAGTGAGCACCCTCTTAATTTCCCAAATTCAGTGCACAGTAGAGGCACCCTGGAAAGACATCGGCCTATGTCTGCCTGGCTACATTCATATTCTCCAGGCCCACCCCTCAGCCCACACTTGAGGCCCCCTGATGGGCAGCAATGAAAAGCCTCTGTCCCCAGTGCCCCTGTTTTTCTGAGCCTTCCCATCAGGGCTCCTCCAGGCACCTCCAGTTTAGGGAGCAGCGCCTCTGCAACATCCTCCTCCAGAACAGATAGTGTGATGGGGGATGGCACCACAACTGCTGCGACTGAACACAGTTAGGGTCCCCATTCAGAAAGAGCACCCAAGGCCCACCTGGTACACACAGGTGCTATGATGGGGAACAAATAAGAAACAAGTCTCCCTCCACATATGGTCTCCATGAATAGACATTGCTCCTGGAGGAAGGGGCTCAATCCCTTGAAGTTAAATTTAAGCTGCTCTCTCATTATAAAAGCCAGAGGCCCCAAACCTCAAAGTGTGTGTGTGTGTGCGTGCGTGTGCATGTGTGTGTGTGTGTGTGTGCGTGTGTGTGTGTTGGAGGATGTGGGGCTGATGAGCCCAATCAGAGCCACGGTGTATTTGAGGCACTCCCCTGTGGACAGAAGAAGTAGCCAGCATGTGTCATCATCAGCTGTGCCCTCCCTGGCTTGGCTGTTCATCTGGCTGACCAAAGCCCCCAGCCAGGTCTCTGTTCTTTGAACTGGCAGTATGCCTGCTGCTGTTTACAGGTGCCCCTCTTCCTGTTTACTTTGATGGGCCTTTCTCTCTCCGGATTGTGCATTAAAACCTTATTTCCATTGCTCTGCCTCTGCTCCGGTGGCTATATATTTTATAATTATATCTTATATATTTTAATTTTTTATTAAATATTTTTTTTTATTATACTTTAGGGTTTTAGGGTACATGTGCACAATGTGCAGGTTTGTTACATATGTATCCATGTGCCATGTTGATTTCCTGCACCCATTAACTCGTCATTTAGCATTAGGTGTATCTCCTAATGCTGTCCCTCCCTATTAAATATTTCATATATTAATTATATGTAACCTCAAAGCTAGATATAAAGAATGTAGGCATATAGATACCTTGCAACCATAAAACCTAAAGAAACTTGCAGATCAATAAATGTAGGGACCTCATAAAATTCAAATCACAATTTTAATATAATGGAACAAAGGCAGAACAGTCACTCCCCTCTGCCGTGAGGAAGTGGCGCTCCCTGCCCACATGCAGACTTTCCTGAGATCCGCCTGTTGGCAGCATGCTTTGCAGTAACTGGATGCTTCCACCACTTGTCCCTATGTAAGTTACACAGAGGCTTCCTTTGTACATCCTGTAATGAAGTCTTTTGGCCTTCACTTGGTGAGAATACGATATTTCATAGTAAGTCCCTGTGCACTTTTTAAAAATATTTCTCTACAACAAAGAAAATATCACTACCTGGCACCAAAGAAATGTTAAATAGATAAAAATATGGAAGCTGTTTTTTAAGTCGATCATCCAAATGAACCAGAATATGTTGATCTTGATCGGTTACTCCACATCTCCAGCAACATGACCCTGTAGGCACCTGATCTCCTCCATTAACATTTTATTTACAAAATCAGGCTTCAGGCCAAAGCTGGCTATGGTTTGCTGACCCCTGTTGTAGTAGAAGAGACATTCAACAACTAATTACACAAATAACCACTAAGTGCTATCAAGTAAAAGTTCCCAATGCTTAAAACCCTCTATGAGTAGAGATTGAACCTATGCAGGTAGATCAGATTGCCCTGAGGGAGTGGGTCTTAGATTTAATGTAGTTAATTAGTCAGGCGAGGGCAAGACTACTCCAGACGGAGGAAACCGTCTGGGGAAAGGGCTGGGGCAGAAGACAGCCTGGCAAACCCGGTGTGAAAGAGGCTTATGGAGCGGGAGCAGGAAGAGTGAGGGCCAGCGGCTGTGAGCTCAGGCTGAAAACAGCAGGGAGGCCAGCCCCTGTGAGGTCGTGTGGGTCTTGTGAGGGAATTAGGTCTCTATTTAAATACAGAGACTGCGGCACGAGAAGTAACATGCTCAAGGCTGCATGGCCCGCACAAGATGGAGTTGGAAGCCTCCTCTGTTCACCTCCAGACCCACCTTCTGTATTCTCTTTGTGTTCATTTTGGTTCTAGGCTTGTCCAGTATCTTTACAAGTTTCCCTCCATGCAACTCCAAAATCTTTCAACAAAAGGAAAAGGAAAGGAAATTTTGTCTGCACCTAGGCTATCCTACAGTGGAGGACCTAGAGGACTGGAGGGGGCTGTGTTCCCGCTTCTCCTTTCCTCTCTGATGCCCCTTTACATGGAGTCTTAGCAAAGCTTTCTCTGTCCTCGATGTCAAAGGAGCCTTCAGAATATCGCCTGGGCTCCTCCTCCTGTGTTACCATGCCCTCTGGGTCTCACCCTGCCCGCCTCTGCACTCTGTCCTCACTGCCTCACTTCCACCCTCCCCTTGGGGACACTTGCACAGCTTGCTGCCCCGTGAATGCTCCACGTCCCCTTTTCAGTTCCACGTTGTTCCTCTGCTGGAAGAGCATGTGCCTCGCCCAGCACCTTTGTCTGGACACCTTCTTTTCTTTAAGAATCCACCCACGAACAGCTCCTGATGCTTCCAGTTCTGCAGGAAGCCATCCCCGGCCCCTTCCTCACCAGCGCTGTGCTCCCCTGCAGTGTCCACACAGTTCCCAGTGTGAATGACTGACATCCCAAACTACTGTTCACGTCAGCCTCCTGCACTGCACCCTGAGCTTGTGAGCTCTGTGACAGCAAAGGGCTTACGTGAAGGGCATTTGGCACTTTCCACATGGAGGTTAACCGATTTACCTTGTTAATTCCATTTATTCCCATCTCTTAGGTACCTGCATGTTTCCATCCTTCAGATTTCCTAGCACTGGGCCTTATAGCAGCATTTCTTAAAATGGGGTCCCCAGCCCAACAGCATCAGCATCACATGGGAATTTGCTAGAAATGCAACTTCTGGAGCCCTCCTTGGACCTCTGGGATCTAAAAACTCTGAGGGTAGGTGCAGTGATCTGTGCTTTCATAACCCCTCCAGCTGACACTGAGGCCGGCTAACGTTTGAGAACCACGGCCTCCCAGGAAGTGATTGCTCATGAAATTGTTGATTCCCTGAGGACAGTAACTGGTTATTTTCAATCTGGAAAAGAAAAAGAGTAACTGAGGAAATGACAAAGAAAACTTTTACCTTAGAAAAAGAATTTTCTGACTTGGTATTTCAAATATGTGACTTCCAAAGAAGGCCTAGCTTTGTACATTTAAAACAAGGTTGATTCTGTCTGGCTCAGTCTACCCCAGGTGTGGTTTTGCTGAAGGGCAGGCATTTGGAAGAGATAACCTTACCAGGTGCCCTCCATTGCTCAGATTCTCTGCTTCTAGGATATTCTATGTACTATAAAGTAAAAATAAGCTAGAAAGGAGGGCATGATTGCTAGGGGAGTAAAAAGATGGTTTCTGCTTTGCAGGATGAAAGTATTCATGGATGGATGGTGCTGTTGGTTGCATAAAAATGTGAATGTATTTAATGTCACCAATCTGTGCAGTTCAAGATGGTTAAAATTATCAATTTTATGTTATTTATGTTTTACCACATTTTGAAAATAAAAATAAAAAGATAAAGCTGGCACCTAAAAACATCCAGTTAACAATAAAGCTGGCAGAGTGAAGTACAGGACTACCCATTGTATTTAGAGCAGCCCAGCTAAGCAGAGGCCCCTAGAGAAACGGGGGATAAGAAAAGTGAAAGAGTGTTATTTCCAGAATAACCACCTATAAAGTGGTCTTCCTAACGGGAAGAAGTGATTGTTCCTTGGCTCATTTACTTTTCTTTTCTTTTCTTTTTTTTTTAAGTTTTGAGGGTTTTTGTTCAGTTCGAATTCATATGTGGGAGGATGTCATAGTCTTTGCAGGCCTTTGGATTCTTGAGAACTTAATCAGGCCAAGCTGTTCATGAGGAGCAGGGTGCTCAAATTCATCCTTCCAACAAGAGGCTGTTGGGTACCACTATGGTGCCAGCCCCATGCTGGCAACAGGGATGAAACGCCCAGGGAGGGCCACATCCTGGCTCACCTACCAGGCCACAGGCTCAGCTCCACAGCTGCCTGAGAAATTTGCTTTCAGGGGTAACTTGTAGAGATCGTAGCTGAGCTTTGGGTGGCAATCTGAGGTGCAGTCAGACTTTATCATCACAACCAAAAGTCACATGCTGATGAGAGGCTCCAAACAACACCTGGAGCCCATGACCCAGCAACTTCCAGATGTTGAGTTGGGACAGGGAACGGGCTTGTCTGCTCCAAATGAATGCCCTGGCCAGAAAGAGTAAACCAGGAGGCACTCTAGAAAGAGGGTGTTAAGGAGCAGTGAGCCCCCTTCCACCTCCACCAGGACACGTCCCCAGGACAGACAGCTGCTGACCTCTTTCTGGAAGTGCTGGGCCTCAGAAGGTTGCTGGTTCCTGCTACTTGCTCCCAAGGCATATTCTTGATCAGAAAGGAGCGAAGAAGTGCGTGGACATGGGGAGGCAGAGCAGGGAAGAAGTCACAGGAATGCCCACAGCAGAGGTCTGCAGGGATGCTGGGCTATCCCTGGTGGCAACACTCTTGGGGCTGGCGCTGGGTGAGGATGGCCTCACAAGCACCCTATGCTGTGACTCCAGCCCCCAGGATCCTCCTCAGGGTACAGAGAAGGAGCTCAGATGAGCTCTGGGTGAATGATACAATCTTTTCCTACTGAAATCACAGAATTTTACAACTAAAGAGAACTTCCAGATGGTTTGAGTCAACCGCACTCTTTTGGGGGCTGGAAGCAGAGATGAAAAGATTTAGACAGAATTACACAGTTCAATTATTAACAATTCAGACTAAGTGTCAGGCCATCTGACCACAACTGAGGCCCCCCGATACTACTCTACTAAGTGTATTATACTGTGGTGTGTATGTAGGGGTGTGTGCACGTGTGTGAATGTGTCAGGAGTACATGTATATACATGTGTATTGTGTAAGGGTGTATGTGTGCATTTGGGCATCGGTACGTAAGTGTATGTGTATAGGTGTGTTGTGTGCATATATGTTCATATGTGGGTAATAAGTTAGTGTGCATGTACATATGTGTGTACTGGGCATGTGTGTAATTCTGTGTGTTTGTGGGTGCACATATATGCGTATTTGTGTGTGCTTAGTGAGTGCTTCGCTGGCCATAATGGCTTGTTTTTCTGGCCGAGTGACTTGATTCTCCCTGATTCAGCCGTGAGTGTGCATTTCCCAGGATCAGGGTGACTAACCAGGACATCCGAAGAACTTTCTTCTTCTCTGCCCCACCTATCCTGCCCACTCCATTCTCGGGTGTCAGAGGCTGAGGCTCTGGCCTCAGTGGGAGCCCACAGGAGGTCTTCAGAGCCCTCAGGTTGCCTCACAGCCAGCATCCATGAGCATCTTTCTGTTTTCCAAGAGGATGCGCCAGGGCTGCTCCCGTCAAAGACAAGATGCTGGGACCTGGATTCACGTGCAAGGAGAAACCAGGCATTTGGGGCTGAGGGTTCAGCTGCTGCTGGGCTGGGAGTCAGCAACCTCTGTGCTTCCAGGGCTCACCCTCCCTGGCCATGGGCAGTGCCCCCTTGGCTTTGCGGCAATTTGAGGCAATGAAAGTTTTTATTTCCCCTGGCTGTATTTTCTAGACATATTTTAACGTAGCTATAATCATACAAAATGTTGAAATTTTTGTCCTGCTTTTAAAAATATTTCAATTAGGTTAGATTACAACCAAGGCGGGTGGATCACCTGAGGTTGGGAGTTCAAGAACAGCCTGACCAACATGGAGAAACCCTATCTCTACTAAAAATACAAAATTAGCTGGGCATGGTGGCGCATGCTTGTAATCCCAGTTACTCGGGAAGCTGAGGCAGGAGAATCGTTTGAACCCGGAAGGCAGAGGTTGCAGTGAGCCGAGATCATGCCATTGCACACCAGCCTGGGCAACAAGAGCCAAACTCTGTCTCAAAAAAAGTAAATAAATAAATAAAAATGACTAATAAATACTTATTGAAAGTAAAAGTATAAAAAACTTTAATTATGTTAATTATGAGATTTTAAAACTGTATTACTGGAAAAAGAGACCAAATCTCCTTGTAATACTTTTCTTTATTAATTTATTTAGTAATAGAGATGAACATAAATATGTGTGCAATTCAGTGTTTAAAGTTCGCCAAGGTATATGTATATATTTTTCCCAGCGCTGATGCTGTGAGAAGCCCAAGCCATGGAGTGGCCCCAGGCAGGTGCTCTGGTCAACAGGCCAAGCTAAATGCCCAGCCAACACCAGCATCTGCAGCCAGCTGTGTGAGTGAGCCTTTGTAGATGTCTAGTCCCGTCAAGCCCTACAGATGTCTCCAGCACAGATAGAGCCTACAGATGTCTCCCCATGAAACCACACGGCCAAGTCCAGGCGGAAAATGTGAAAGAGGTTTCTACCAAGCCACTGAGTTTCAAGTAAATAAATAAATGTGGTTGTGTTCCAATAAAATTTTATTAACAAAATATGACAGTGGGGGGGCCATAGCTAGCCAAACTTTGCCTTGGAGGACATGCAGAGGCACCCTCAGATTTCAGTGGAAACCTGCTCCCATATTGCTAAGACTCATGAAGTATAAACTCTCATCTTCTTTCTCTTTCCCCTGCCCAGGCCCTAAGTTAGGGTTCCCATCCATATAACAAAAGACTTCTGGTCAGGTGGCATTTGCTACCTCTGAGATTCCCTGCCTACCCATGAAAGCCACAAGGAGAGATTTAGTCTTTTACACACCCTGAAGCATATTATGGCCCCAGCAAGGGTAACTAAATCAAACTGCGGTTTAAAAACAAAACAAACCAACCACTGTGAAATATTTATTTTTGTTTTATCGTATTAAGTATGATTAAACCAGTGCAGGAAAATACTAAGTACATTGGGAAAAAGATGAGCTAGCTGTTCTAGTATTTGCTTTTTGTAATCTAGTTAAGACCATGAGCATATACGACATCATCACTAACTCAACAATGTAGCTGCAGGGTAACATGTGGATACCCTGTGTGCTCTACTGGCCTCCAAAGGCATTCAGGGGATCATCAAAGATGTTGGACATCTTGTGTTCAAATCTTGGTTCAGGTGCGGCCTGTGCAGATCGGGTTTTTGGTTTGGTTGTCTTAGCCTGGATACCAGAGGAGAAGATGTCATCTTTAGAAACAAAAAAGAAAAACAGTTGCTGAAGAGGGGTGGGGAGAGGTACTTTTAAGACACATGTAAGCAAACCACCAAAGACCCAGCTCTGGTAACAGCATGGAGTACCCTAAAACACTAACCTAGAACTCAAGCCTCTTAGATACTGGTTCTGTGTTTGTTACTCACTAAGTTTTATGATTATACACAGGTTTCTCTTGGAGCACAATTTCTTCAGCTACAAAAGTGTTTGTACGTGCATGTGCAGGACAGAAAAAAGGGAAGGGTAACTTCGTCTCCAAACCAGCCCACGCCCCTACCATCAGGGACAATGGACTTATTTAGATATTCTTTTCATACTGGGTTTTAAAAGAGCAATACAAATATGCAAAGGGAAATCCAACATAGGACCCACCCGTTTTCTTTCAGAATAAATGCACTGATTTGAGGCATCTCGATGTAAGACTTTAAGTCTCCATCACCGCATTTGTTTAGTGTTTCACTGACTCAAAAGCTTGTCTTATCTAATTATGGTACTTACCCAGTAATGTTACTGCTAGGGTTTTATCCAACCATGATTTTAGCATGTATACATAAAGTTAGGTGTACACAAATGGTAAAGACCACAGCATTATTTGTAATAAAGAAAACAGAAACAATCGAGATTGCCGTCAACAGGCTAATGGCTAAATACAAAGAAATCGAGCACACCACTGAAAACAAGGAAGGAGATCTCTATGTACTGACATGAAAAGACACTAAGTAACTAAAAGACAGAGCAGAATAGGTAAATAAATTCTTACTTTTTAAAAAGTGAGGGTATATATTGATGTGTACACAAACATATATTAATGTCACTGTGTCTGAAAGGATACACACCAAACTGTTACTATTACCTCTTGGGGTTATTCACTGTTTACATTTTCTGAATTGCATGAATCTATTACAGTAAGCACGTATTACTTTTTTTGTATTTAAAATAATGAACGAGTTCCCTTCTGTACTCCATGTGGTGGGAAGCAGAGGAGACAGAGCACACCGCTTGCTGGAGGCACAGAGCCAGTGAGTGACTCTGCAGTACCAGCTGTCTCCCAGTTAGTTTCAAGGTCTAGATTGACGGGGGGAGTAGGAAATGTGTATGTGGCCTCAGCCCACAGGATTTATCAAAAGTCCAATATTTAGGGTTCTCAGGCATTTGCCTTGTCTACTAATAAAGCAGAAGTTGTGCCATATAAGGAAGACAAGCTTGCTCCCAAACACCAAAGACCTCAGTGAGATGCAATGCCTGAGGTAGAGCCTACACCCAGGTCTAGACTTGCTCTCTTCTCGCACAGAACCATGGACACTCCCTGTCCATCTGGAGCTCTGACTCAGCCAACCACATCACACCCAAGGCAGTCCCCTCAGCCTACTTTAGCACGTGAGGTCATTTCTGATCAAACCTCCTTTCATAACATCAGGGTGTGTCACAGATGATTGGTGAGGTGCACCGAGATCAAAGTTAAATTATACTTAAACGTCAAACTCTGGGTGCCTTCAAATTCTTTGATGACTATCATAGGAAAGAGTTACTTCACTAAAATAATTAGTCCATCTCTTAGCTATCTTCAGCCTAACTCAGGATTACACTGAAGTGAACCCGCTGGCGTGCACTTTCCAGAAAAGGGCCAAGAAAAGGTAGCAGGAAAAATACCAAGTGACGGAAAGGTAAGAATTCTCTAGGTCAGATGTAGAAAACCAAACTTACCCATATCATCATCAAATATAGACTTGGCTTCAACTTTCTTTTTGGACTTTTCTTTTGGTTTTACAGTTAAGTCAGCAAAGATATCAATGTTATCATCAAATAAATTAGATTCCAATGTTTTCTCCTTCTCTCTGGTTTTCTGAGAGGGTTTCATTGCTTCCGTAGCAAATATATCATCCTTGTTAAGCCAAAAATACATAGAAAACAATGTTAAATCAATTTGCTTTTTAAACTCAAACATGTCAACAAGCTATGGAAACGCAATTGGCCAGGGTGTGTGGAACAGCCTAGAGACTGCCCCCTCTGCCTGGGATGCACTACCCCAGATCTCTGCACAGCTTGACCCGCCCACCTCAATCCGGCTCAAATGCTGGCACTGCAGTGACACCTTCTCTACCAGTCCTGCCTAAAGGAGCACCTCCCACCCCTACCTACCACTCTGCCCCAGGTTATTTTCTTCATGACACTTAGTACTATTTGAAAACACCTTAATTATCCATTGCCCTGTTTGTATTTGATTATCTTGCCAGAGGGCTCTAAGGAGCCTAGCACTTCTCCGAGTTCACCTCGTGCCTGCAGTCCCCAGATGCTCAGTAAACATCTGCTGAGCAAATGCCACTGAAAGTCTTATTGCCTGCATGCACTACATTGTCAGCTCCAGCCAGGGCCAATGTCCCCAGAACCAGAGGTTAAACTCCCAAGCTGGACCAGTGGAGCTGTATGCATGTCAACGAGTGGCATGCCCGGGAAGCTGATTACAACAATATTCTATAAAAATAAAAAAACCGTAAAGACTAGAGAAACCAAGACCTGTATTAATGATGATGGCCAGCCAAGAAATACATTCTACATGCAACAAAACAACCACTTCTGAATCAATGTTAGACTTATTAATAAAAGAGCCTAATTATAATTACTAAGCAAGTGGCTATGAGGTATGCACGCAACATGCTAAACATAATCTATGGCTCATATAAGCCAATCAGATACCTTCCTTAACTTAGAACAGACACAAAAACGTGTTAAGTCCTATTACCTCAAAAATATCTTGTGTTGTTGATACGACATCCTGCTGACTATTGGATTTTGTCTCATTCTTCTTGACTTTCTGATCTGTAAAGAGGTCATCCTCATCTTCCAGGAGAGGAAAGGGATTTGTTTTCTTTGCTGGTTTTGGTTTAGCAGACTGAAAGAGATCATCATCACTGCTGGCCTCGCCTAGAGCAAGAATCATGGGGCTCTTTGCTTTACCACCCACTGGTGGGTTGGCAGGATTCTCTGCTATCTTTGCCTTGGGTTTTGTTCTCTCCACGGACTGAGATCCAGTGCCCGTGGAAAAGATGTCCCCAGAATCAAAAAGGTCAGCCTCCCCTCTGGAATGACCCAGAGACTTTGCAAAGGGGCTTCTGTCCACTCCAGGCACAGGACCACCTTCCCAAGGTGCAGCGGCAGCTGCCAGGGCCTCCTCAGTGCTGTCTTCTCCACTGGCTGCTCTGAGCTGTGGCCGATGGCCATTAGGGGAAATGGTGCCATCAGCCCACTGTGCAATGGGTCCTCTGGGGACACTCATGTCCTCAGCCTCGCTGGACTCCTGAGCAGCCAGCCGCCTAGCTGCACGGGTCTGCGGTCTACGCTTCCCTCTCATCTTGACACGGCTCTGCAACGGCAAAAAAAACACACATTGATCTGACGATAAAATAAAGTGTTCAAAGCTACTATGGCAAAGAACCAGTGACTCAAAATATTGTAAGGTTATCTGGTCTACTTCAATGAAGATATTATCTAAGAACATAGAAGAGGTTATTTCTTAATGATTTCCAAGGAAAGAGTTTAATAGCTCCTAGTACTCCAAGACTAAGTCATTCTTAATCCTTTAGAGTTCTCCAGTTTTTAATCTTTTCAGGGCAGTTTCAGTTCAGTTTCACACAAAAAGCTTCATTTGTTGCTGGAAACTTGGAAAGTAGGCATGTTGGCTCTCTGTGTCTCACAACCCCTCCCTTGGCCCCTACTCTACCCTCAATAGGAACGCGGGTATCTTTCAAAACAAGAAAGAATCGGGGAATTCTGGTACTAATCTTTGTTGGGGGCTAGCCTAAATTCAGGCTCCAGGAGTGGGGAGACATACGAGACAATAAAGAGAGGTAATCTAAGGTGCTGTTTTCTTCAAGTCAATAAACATTAAATTCAAATGTTAAATATTCCACATAAGAAATATGGCTTAGAAATCAGAACTTCTCATATAATCTCAAAACATGAATCACTTAGTAGCAATGATGCAGTGTTTATGATATATTCCAAGATACACAATCAGGTAGAATTTTGAGAAGCTACAATCTACTTTGGGCAAAGTATGACTGTGTTGCCAACTTCAGGGGAATGTCACAATTTTAGTTGCCAATTTAAACTTAATAAAAAAAAAAAAGCCAATGAAAATTGTCGTAAAAGGAAGGCTGTTTTGTTTCGCACAAGGAAACAGGTTTGGAAACATTTGAAATGAATCTATTTGCCAGGGTAGGTCATTCTGTGTCCTGTCACTTACTTGGAGATCAGCTAAAGCTTTCTAGAGAAGGGAGACTGGATAGAAACAAGAAACCCAACTAAAATGAAAGGAAAACTTCAAAAGATTCACAGTCCATTGAGGAGATCCCATGAAACAGTGTCGCTGCTGTGGGAACTTGGTGCGGGGAGTGCACGGCACAGTGACAGAAGTGGGCATGTGGAAGTACAGCTGTGGACAGAGAGGAGCATTCCTGGTGAGGAGGCAGCAGGAGCCTTGGGCAGCAGCAGAACAGACCATGTGTGTTCAGGGAGTGGCACCTGGTGTGCCTGGAGTCAGGCTGGAAAGTGTGCAGTGACTGGTGAGGAAGCTGCACACATGGGCTGGCACCGATTGTAAAGGGGTTTCATACCAAACCCAGGAGCCCGAATGCTCTCCTTGGAGCAGTGAGGAAGCGCCAGCAGGAGGGGCATGATCTGCTCTGTGGTTAGAAGACCCCCAGGTGGCAGTGCTGGAAACCTGCAGGTGTCAGACACCAGCCAAAGTGGTGAGACGTTACTGTGGCTACTGAGCAAAATGCAAATGTGCCAAATGCAGGCCGTGGAAAACCAGGTGCAGGATGAGGGGGGTGGGGAGAATGGAGGGGGGAGCGGCTGAAGGATGAGGCACCCCCTTCAAAAGGAGAGTCAAAGACTGCTGTGTATGCAATTGATAAAGTAGAAAGAAGCATATGCATGTTCTGGTTAAAAGAAGACAGCAAGGAAGCAAAGATGGTTTCATCACCTTGTTTGCACTGTGTAAGGTGTCTGCCTGAGCTGGAAGATCAAAACTCACACCGGCCTCCCCACTCCTGGGAAGGACAGGCACACTTTCCAGACCGTGGCTCCTTCTGTGTTCAGATGAAGGAAAAGCCAATTCCGGCAAAACAGGCTTTACTTCAGAGATCTGGGAAGCCGCTGTGGGCAGCAAGGCCGCTGGGTTGATCGCTAAATTTGCCTAAAGAAGAAAAATGAAACTCTGTATTTGTTCTTCAACACAGCAGTCTATTATCTTTACTGTGACACATGACAAGATTCGGTGCACACAATGTATAATACGAGAGGAGAAGAGAAATGTAGGGAAATCGCCTGATCTAGTCTCAGAATTAAAACAGAGGGTCTTACACCTATGCCCACCACTGGGCTCAAAGAATAGATGTTACAGACGCAGCACACAAGAGACAACAACTAGGTGCAGGGGAGGGAGGCGGGGGAAGAGATGAGAAGATGCTTGGCAGCAGCTGACAAAAGTAGGAAACCCAAAAAAGTTTATAGATGCCACAGGGCAGGCAATGAAGATTCCAGTGTTTTAATTACTTGTATCTTCCCGATCCGAGTGGATGGTTCTTTGGTTTTAAATGGAGCGAGACCTGATGAGTCCTGTGTAAAATTACATCCAGTTAAAAATCCACTGGGGAAACAGAAAGACAAGTGTTTCTTATGCCTGTAAATAAATCTGTGATGGAGCAAAACTGTCACTTTCTGTAGCTCTTTAATGGGAAAGGCATTCAAATCTCTCCTGGGGCCTGACGTTTCACTAGCACTACTTCATGTATGCCTCCTCCTCTGTCACGTTAAGTGGAAAGCTGTCAGATCAGATATGGAGTCAAGGAACACAAGATGAGTAAGATTCCCAAGAGTCACAGTTTATCAGAGCAGCTAAAACTGACCAGCAGGCAAAATTACCATGTTGGTTATCAAACAGAAATTTCAAGGAGCACACAAAAATTCAACCATAGCCTAATGCACTGGCTCTAAAAGCAAAAGATCTGAGCCCCAGGAAGGGTCAGTGGTGATGTGCTGGTCCAAGTGCCTCAGGTTTACAGCTCAGGACACTAAGGCTTCAGTGAGACACCCTGGGACACCTGCACATGGAACTGGCACTTGCTCTCCAGTACTGGGCTGTTCCCAGGAGGAGCTCCACAGCCTTGTGAGAAGACTGCTGCAGAGTAGGGCCCAACAGCAACGACCTCGGGAGAGGCAACACTGAGAGCAGCCAAGAAATCAGATGTAATTTACATTTATTTCTATTTTAATTCTATTCCAAGGAAATCCAGAGGGAGAAATAAATTCTTTAGTGGGAAGAAGATTCTTCATCCTACCTTAACTCCATTTTAGAGTCAAATCTGGCATGGCATCAAAAAACACTATTAAAGTATAGATTCATGAAACTCTGGAGTATGGAGCGAGGAGAGGGGAGATGACTCGGGGGGAGTGCAGTGAAGACAAAGCGGCAGCCCTGGTTGCTGTTTCCTCCTTAATGCAGACAAGTCTGAATAACTGTGGGTCTGCATAATGGAATTTCTCTGTACTGGGATGCAAACAAGAGCTGAAAATCCTTAAAGAGGATTTCTAACCTGAGGTGTTTCCGGCTTCCATATGCCTTTTTCTTTACTACCTTGAATGGATTCAGGATGTTTCTGGTTTTTGAAAGAGTCAACAGAGTGGTCTTTTTTCACTACTCTCTTTTTCTCTTGTACCTTCAAAAGAAAAAAAATACCAAAAAGCCATCAAGTATCTTAGAAATTTTAAGGAAAAATCATAATGCAAAAAACAATCCTGGCTTCTGAGTCTTAAAAATACTTTCTCAAATGAGGGCTGCACCAACTCAAAGGTAGGATTTCAGAAATAGCATTCTGAAGACTGTGGCTGTCACAGGAGTCCTCTCTAGGATAAAAAGAAAACAGAGTACTTACAAAAACCTACTGGGGCTGGGGGAGAAAATGACATAGAAAGACTAAAACTCAGACTCAAAGCTTTGCACCTGAAAGGAAGAATATTTAGTCACCCCAGTGTATGCAATGGTCTTTCAATCAACCATTTAAACATCACACAGATGTGTAGTACAGTCAGAGAGCCTGGATTATTAATGTTTTAATGTTAGTATAGGGAACATAAGATGAGAAACAACAGAAACTAAGCATTGCATCCTCCACACACGCTCCCCTCGGCATGTTATTTGCCATTCATTTACTAGAAAGCAGCATGACTCTCTTAGGATTTCCCTTAATCATCTAACTGGACGTTAGTTTCCTTTCCCAGAATCTTTCCCACACGACCCAGTATTGAGAACAAAAGGCTGGTACCAAAGGCTGGGACTTGGCAGAGCTGAAAAGATCATCATCTTCATCATCCCCAAACAGGCTCCCAACACTTGGCTCTAACAGCTAGAATAAACAAGACTCAAGTTCAATATCCAAAGCAAAACAATTTACAAAGAGAACTAGGTGAGCTGTTGAGACGGTACCCAATACAATAACAAGTCATAACGTGGGGAACCATTTGGAACTGACCTTGGTTTTTTTGGTGCCAGCAAAAAGGTCAACATCTGGGTCATTGTCCTTTTGGAGCTTGTGGCTGAAAAGCAGCTCTTCATCCTGGAAGACACCTGTGCTCTTGGGGCGGGCATCAGGATCACGGCCCTGGGAACAGGAGGGAAGGTCACGTGTGATTAGAGCTGTAAGAACTTATCTCAAGGAAGTTACACATGTTAAAGATGGACACAACAAAGATGTCCCCTGCAGCTGTTATTATATGAGCAAAAGGCTGGCGGCAGCCGAAAAGCCACTCGGTAGGGGAATGAAACATTGACAAAATGGAATGCTATGGCGCTTCCAAAAATACCAGAAAATATATTTATAAATACAAAGTTTACATATATATATATATCTGTATATCTATATATCTATATAGATATACAGATATATATATATATATGCACATGAGCTTTAGAGATAATCTTTCCAGGTTATATATATTATATAAACTTTGTATAGTATCTAAATTTTTTATTAGAAAAGCAATCCATTAGTTCCATAATGAGAAACATTTTGAAGATAAAAAACATACAACTGAATGAATTCTCTCCATCTCATTTCCAAAGAGAAGAAGAGACAGCAGCTGACTCAAGCACAAACTACACAGAGCAGTCACGTATGTATCCCTCGCCTGTAAGCACTGCAGGCCAAAGATCTGGCACAGGTGCGACCACAAGCCTTCCCATGCCTGTCCATCACTTCTGCCCTACTTTCAGACTCCGAGTGAGTCCCTTTTTGTTTACTAGATATCTAACATTTAAAAGTTACCATCAACATTATTGGTTTGATAATATAATGCTCCAGACCTGACATTCTAAAATTCATCCCTATTTCCTTATCACAGCCACAGATTAAAACTTAACAAAAAGGCCAGGCATGGTGGCTCATGCCTGTAATCCCAGCACTTTGGGAGGCCAAGGCGGGCAGATTACCAGAGGCCAGGAGTTCGAGAGCAGCCTGGCCAATGTGGTGAAACCCCATCTCTACTAAAAATACAAAGATTAGCCAGGTGTGGTGGCGTGTGCCTGTGGTTCCAGCTACTTGGAAGGCTGAGGTGGGAGAATCCTTGAATCTGGGAGGCGGAGGCTGCAGTGAGCCGAGATCACGCCATTGCACTCCAGCCTGGGCAACACAGTAGGACTCCATCTCAAAACAAAACAAAACAAAAAAACTAATGAAAAACTTACTTCTAACAAAATAAATCACATTAACAATAATAATTATTGTTATATATAAAAATGAGTTTAACACAGCAAGTAAGGTTAAATGTTTCACAACCATGGAAAAACATTACAAAACTATACACAGTAAGAGACTGGGAGAAAACATATCAAATTAATCATATTCACTGTGTGCAGCTCTCATTTATAAATAAGCTTATAGTATTGGTATAACAAAAAAATTCATAAAACATTTTTTGTAGAAATAAACATAGACGATTTCTTTGGTTAGATCTATAAAAAGGATTGGCAATCTATGACCTGCCAACCTGGTTTGCATAACATCACCACTGAGATCAAATTCATATACCATAAAATCTACCCATTTATAGTATAAAATGTAATGATTTTTTGGTATGGTCAGATTTGTGTATCCACTACCACAATCTAAGTTTAGAACATTCTCATCACCCCCAAAAGAAACCCCAAACCATTAGCAGTAATTATCCATTCCTGCTCACTGCCACTCCCAGCCCCCAGTAACTACTAATCTACTTTCTGTCTCCATCCATATGCCTATTCTGGACATTTCATATAAATGGAATCACATAATATGCGGTCTTCCATGACTGGCTTATTTCATTTAGAATGTTTTCAAGGTTCATGCATATGGCAGCATGTATCAGTACTTTGCCTTTTTTATTACCAAATAATATTCCATTGTATGGATATACTATATTATGTTTAGCCACTGTTTCCATCTTTTGGCTATTATGAATAATGCTGCTGGGAGCAATCATATTCAAGTTTTGTGTGAACATGTTTTTATTTCTCTTGGATATGTACCCACGAATAAAATTCCTGGATTGTGTGGTAGCTTTATGTTATAAGAATTTAAAGAACAGCAAACTGTTTTCCAAAGTGGTTGTACTGTTCCACATTTGCAGCAGCAAGGAATGAGAATTTCCATTTATCCACATCCTTACCAACACACGTTACTTCCCTTTTTTTTTTTTTTTTTTCTATTATGGTCCTCTTCCTGGGTATGAAGTGGTATGTCATTGTGGTTTTGGCTTCCCTGACGCTGAGTTATCTTTCTATATCCTTTTTGGCCATTTGTCTGTCTTCTTCAGTAAAATCTCTATTCAGATGTCTGTCTTATCTATTTTTTTTCAGACAGGGTCTCATTCTGTTACTCAGCCTGAGTGCAGTGGTGTGATCACAGCCCACTGCAGCCTTGAACTCCTGGGCTCAAAGGACTCTTCGGCCTCAACTTCCCAAGGAGATAGAACTATAGGAGCACACAACCAGGCCTGGCTAATTTTTAAAATTTTTTGTAGAGACAGGATCTTGCTATGTTGCCCAGGCTGGTCTTGAACTCCCAGCCTAAAGCAATCCTCCCGTCCTGGTCTCCCAGAGTGCTGGGATTACAGGCATGAGCCACAACGCCTGGCCTATCCCTTCTTTCATCTGGGCTATTTGTCTTTTTATTATTGACTTATAAGTCTTTTACATATTCTGGATCTAAGTCCTTTATCAAATATATGATTTGTAAATCTTTTCTCCCATTTTGTGGGTGGTTGTTTGACTTTCCAGATGGTACCCTTTAAATGTTTTTCCAACGTTTTTCATTTAAATAAAGTCCAATTTAGCTATTTTTGTCACTTGTGCTTTTGGTGTCTTATCTAACAAGGCTTTGCCTAATCCAAGGTCATGATAATTTACTCGCATACTCTCTAGATTCTAGGAGTTGTACAGTTTTAGTTCTTACATTTGGATCTTACACTGGATCTGAGTTTATTTATTAATGGGTCCAACTTCATTCCTTTGCATGTAGATAATCAGCATCCTGGCACATCTGCTGAAGACTATTGTGTCCCCACTGAAATATCTTGGCACCTTAAGCAACTGACTGTAAATGTGAGGGTTTATTTCTAGACTCTCAATTCTACTTCACTGATCTATGTATTTTAACCTTATGCCAATACCACCCTGTCTTAAAGTAAGTTTTGAAATCAGGAAGTGTGAGTCTTCTAACTTTATTCTTCCTTTTCAAGACTGTTGGCTATTCTTGGTCTCTTACACTTCCATAAAAATTTTAGGATCAGCTTGTCCATTTCTGCAAAAAGCAAGCTGGAATTTTGATAGAGATTACAATAAATCACTTTGGGAAGGAAGTATTGCCACCTTACCAATATTAAGGTTTCTGGTCCATAAATATGGGATGTCTTTCCATCGATTTTAGGGCTTTAATTTCTTTCAATGTTTTGTAGATTTTAGTTTACAAGTCTTGTACTTCTTTTGCTAAATTTACTCCTAAGTATTTTACCCTTCTTGGTATTACTATAAAAGAAACTGATTTCTTAATTTCATTCATAAGCTAGTAATTGCTTATGAAAGTTACTACTAGTAGGTGGGGTGCAGTGGCTCATGCCTGTAATCCCAGCACTTCGGGAGGCTGAGGCAGGTGGATCACCTGAGGTCGAGAGTTCGAGGTCAGCGTGGCCAACATGGTGAAACCCTGTCTCTACTAAAAATACAAAAATTAGCTGGGCATGGTGGTGGGTGCCTATAATCCCAGCTACTTGGGAGGCTGAGGCAGGAGAATCGCTTGAACCCAGGAGGCAAAGGTTGCAGTGAGCCGAGATTGTGCCATTGCAATCCAGCCTGGGGGACAAGAGTGAAACTCCTTGCAAAAAAAAAAAAAAGTTATTACTAGTAACTTTCATAAATTAGTAAATGTTCATTACTAGCTTACAGAACTACCATTGGTTTTCACATATTGATCTTACATCCTTCAATCTTAATGACTTTATTTCCAATGGATGTTTTTTGTAGATTCCTTAAGACTTTCTGTATAAAATACCATGCCATCTGCAAATACAGATTGTGTCACTTCACTTTTTCCTTTCCAATCTGAATGCCTTTTATTTCATTTTCTCACCTACATGCCCTGCTTAGAATCCCCAGTACAAGGTTGATTAGAATTACCAAGAGTGGACATTGTTGTGTTGTTCATGATGTTAGGGTTGAAAAGCATGCAGTCTTTCACCATTAAGTGTGATGTCAGCTGAGGGATTTCATAGATGTCCTTTATCAAGTTCATTAAGCTTCTTCCTATGCCTAATTAATTGAGTGTTTTACCATGAAAAGGTGTGGATTTTATTAAATGCTTTTTCTGCATGTGTTGAGATGATCATGTGCCTTTTAATTCTGTATTTTATTGATATGGTGCATTATATCAACTGATTTTAGATGTTGAACCAACCTTGCATTCCAGGGGTAAATCTCACTTCTCATAATGTGCAATCCTTTTTATATTTTGCTGAATTGGGTTTAGTAGTATTTCTGTTGAGGATTTTGGCCTCTACATTCATAAAGGATATCTGTAGCTTTCTGGTGATGTCGCTGTCTAGTTTTAATATCAGGGTCATACTGACCTCACAGAATGACCATCATCTATCTATCTTTTTTTTTTTTTTTTTTTTTTGGAGATGGAGTCTTGTTGTGTTGCCACGCTGGAGTGCAGTGGTGCGATCTCGGCTCACTACAACCTCCGACTTCCTGGTTCAAGCAATTCTCCTGCCTCAGCCTCCCGAGTAGCTGGGATTACAGGCACGCGTCATCATGCCAAGCTACTTTTTGTATTTTTAGTAGAAATAGGGTCTCATTATGTTGGCCAGGATGGTCTCAAACTCTTGACCTTGTGATCCACCCACCTTGGCCTCCTAAAGTGCTGGGATTATAGGCATGAGCCACCACGCCCAGCTGACCATCACCTATTTTAATAAAACTAACTGGAACACAGTCATGCCCATCCATCTTCATGTTTCCCAGGGCTGTTTTCATGCTGCCAGTGGCAGAGCTAGGCAGTTATGACAGAGCCCAAATAAGCTGCAAAAGCCAAAATAGGCATTATATGGTCCTTTATAGAAATAGTTTGCTGACGCCTGATCAGTATGAAAGGTTCATCTACAACACTTTTTCTTAAACTGAATGTTAGAAATAACTTAACTGTACAGCTCCAGCCTAACTTCCCTTTCCTGTTGCTTACATCCCACAACTGGCCAAGGGGCAAAGCTTTGCTAGAAGGAACAACAAGGTCTGTAAATCCCAGAAGAGGGGGGTGAAATTCTAATCCCCTATCCTAACACTGCTACTTGAGGTAAGAGTTCCTGATTAAGATTCCCAAATATCTAAATGACTGCAGAGAACCATTAACACGCTACATTGCAGGTTAAGATTCCTTCAGAAACTCACATGACAGAATGACAACCATGAGATGAGAGTCTTTTATCTCATCCAGAGACTTGAACCACTATTGCTTTTCGTTTACCTTTCCTACTTCTTTCTGTGGAGCCTGGATAGTGTTTTGATCTTCCATTTTATCCTCTTCCTCATCAAACAAGCTAAGAACAGTTTTGGTTCTAGGCTTGGTTCCTTTGTCCAATGGGGATGGTGAAGAAAATAAATCAGAATGCTTGACTGCTTCCTGAGCAGATCTAGTCAAAAGTCCTTCCTGAAAATGAAAATAATAGGGAGAAAAAAATAAGTAACACCAGAAAATACAAATCCTATCATGGAACCCGCCAAGCTCCTCATTAATTCAGTAACTGCCACATTTGCATGACTCAGGGCACAGTGAATGACATCTGCGCCCAAGTAACAAAACACTGAGGTCAATTCTTGATTGGCTGCTCCAAGAGACAGTCTTGTACAATCATCCGTAGCCAAAGATAACTTTTCCAAGCAGTTTAAGACCATGGGCCCCTCTCTCCTATCAAGTGATAGGACGTCTGTAATCCTGATGCACACTGGTTGCTCATGAACTAGGAAGAATTTCTAAATGACAAAGATAACTAACACAAGTGCTGATCATTGGGAGTGGACCATGAATTCGTAGCATTTAACTAATACATAAGCCCCAAGGGGGAAATCTGATCAGGAAAATCAGACCCTCAAATTCTAAAAGGCTTACAACTGTATAGGCAATGGAAGAAGAATCTCTGAAATAATTCTAAAATGCAGCATTTATTCATTCAACAACTAGCACATTTCAGGTAAGATACAATTGATTATGAGGTACATCCCGATTTCAGAGTACTCAAACTATTTTAAAAAATGCTTCTTTAAAGAAATACATAATTTATAACATAGTGCCTTACTGTGTGCAAGGTAATACGCCAAGTACTACAGATATAATGGTGAGCAAAACAAACTGGGCCTAGTCCGCAAGGGGCTTACACTCAGGGAGAGGGCAGTACAGCAACCAGTCAGAGTCAAGTGTGGACCGGGACCCGGATAGGACTGGGGTCCACACACTGCCACTAGGAAGAGAATTTCACACAGGAACACAGGTACAAATAAAATGCTTGTATCACTGTAGCTCCAAAGAGCCTCAGCAGCAAATGCAAATGCAACACTCTTCACATAGGCCCTGGGAGATCTTAGACCTAAGCAGCTGGACACACAGCGTATAAGAAAAGTTAGAGAAAGAAAAGAGGCAAATAGAAACTGAAGGCAACCACAAGGCTGGATGCCCAGGTGTGGCCAGCAGCACTACCCACAGGCCTCCTGCAAGAGATGGCAGACCGTCCAGGACATGAAAGCTAATGTTTTAGAGAGTAGAAATTTCACTCTACTCTGTAATCCTTGCCAATATCATCTAAAAGTAAAAGGATGCTAAACTAAAATCTCCTTAAAACTGACATTTAAATTCAAGTGCAGTCGGGGACCAAAGGAGGACCAAGGGTAACAGGAACACTGCATAGAAGAGAACAAGTTAGAAAGCAAAGATGCCATGACGTGACAGTAACCACAGAGACAGGAGCAGGCACACCACAGCGCGCACATGTCTTGGAGAAGGGCCGGGAGGAAAGGCCCTGCAGAGACTTCCTGCACTGTGGGGACACAGACTGCTTGTCTATGTTTTCGAATCTGTCTACAGATGGGCCATTTATTTTCTGTGGTCAAAAAACTTAAGGGGTTGTGTGTGTTTAAAACAACATACGAGAGTCAAACGCATTCAAGCATACAAGAGAAAAGTCCACCTTTTCTGACTCAGCCACATCAGTTCTCCCAAATTTTAATGACTCCTTGGCACTCTCAACCTTCTTATCCACAGGCTTCACTCCAAGTTGTGCCTCCTTCTCTTCTTCATCGCTGAACAGCAAAGGTGGTGCCTCAGAGACAGTCTCTTTTTTCTACCAAAAGAAGAGTACACGACATCCATAACAATAAAAAAGTGTGTCTGACCAGCATGGCCATATACAGAACAAGCCCAAACCATCCTCTTGGGGCTTCAGCTAAATGTGATCAAGGAAGAGAGGACAGGATAGTGAAGGTAGCACCTAAAGGGAGAAGCAACAAACACCACCACCCGGGACTTGTGGACAGGACACTTCATGCCACCACATCACCTGTATCTGTCTACTTGTGTCTGTCAACCCCCATGCCTCCCTCACTCAGATCCTTACCTCTGCCACCAGACGATTATGAGTCTCTCTCTCTCTGCCTCACTCCTCTTATATTTCAACTAGAAGACATCATCCAGAGTTGTCTTGCTAAAACAAAACACCTGCTGGATCAGGTCCTCTCCCAACCCAAACCTGCACTCCTTGCATGAAGCAAATGACACTCGGCAGACACCCCATTCTATCCCTCTACTCATGTGCATCTCCTCCTTTCCATGCTGTTCCTTAAAGTCACTGCAAACTTTCAAACTTCCATGCCACGCTGCCCTCGATATCTGTAGATGCAAATCCTCCCCATCCTTCAAGCAAGGCCCCCACTCAGATGTCACCCATGGTCTCTGTCCTCTTCAGTTAAGTGTCAGTTGCTTTGTTGAATAAGCATAATATTTATCTCTCTACCTGACCCTTCCTTGACTTTCTGCCTAACTTATATAACAGCTAGCACACATCTGTTTGTCTGTTCATCTGAAAGGACCATACACTATACTTCCATGGCCAGTCCCGGCGTTTTATACCAACTCAGTGTTCAATACAAGTCTGCAAGCACTTCAAGCCCATTTTTCATCTCTTATCAGGGAGGCAGGGATTTGGGGACTAGGAAACTGAGGTTTGTGACTTTCCTGGAATTCATGGCATCTTTGCAGCAAGTGACTTAACAACAAGTTCTTGAGAAAAAACTAAAGCTCTATTATAGTATAGTATAGATACAAATCATACCATATGACATGAGGAAGTGTGCTTTGAGGCAACACCTAAATCAAGTTAGGAAGGCAGATTTGGGAAACTAAGGAAGGACATTGCTAATCATGATTTTAAAATGTGATGAATGAAGAAAGAAGAGAGCAAGGGGATTTTTAATTAGGAAGAGATAAGTAAAGTGCAAAACCATTGAACTTGACATAAAAGAACACTGGAAGCCATAAAGAATTTCAGAAGAGATAAGGCAATAGTGAAGTGATTAAAGGAAAAGGCTTTTGTGGAATATCCTGGACTCACTGAAAACTACATAAAAATTCAATGCAGCCGGGCACGGTGGCTCACGCCTGTAATCCACGCACTTTGGGAGGCCAAGGTGGGCGGATCACGAGATCAGGAGATCGAGACCATTCTGGCTAACACAGTGAAACCCCGTCTCTACTAAAGAAATACAAAAAATTAGCTGGGCATGGTGGTGGGCGCCTGTAGTCCCAGATACTAGGGAGGCTCAGGCAGAATGGCATGAACCTGGGAGGCGGAGCTTGCAGTGAGCCGAGATGCGCCACTGCACTCCAGCCTGGATGACAGAGCAAGACTCTGTTTCAAAACAAACAAACAAAAATTTCAGTACAAACAGTTGATAGGGGAGGCAAAAAGAGACTTAAGTATGGCAAATCATATTCTTCCTTCATATATAACTAAGGTCCTTAAACCACAGAAAATGCTACCCAAAGTACCAGTTTTAATCTTCTTGAAGACAAGCTCATCCTTGTCATGAAGTTTACTTCCTGTTTTTTTCTTTTTTCTTTTTTTTTTTGAGATGGAGTCTCGCTCTGTTGCCCAGGCTGGAGTGCACTGGCACAACCTCAGCTCACTGCAAAATCCATCTCTCGGGTTCAAGCGATTCTCCTGCCTCAGCCTCCCTCGTAGCTGGGATCACAGGCATGCACCACTATGCCTGGCTAATTTTTGTATTTTTAATAGAGATGGGGTTCCACCATGTTGGCCAGGCTGGTCCCAAACTCCTGACCTCAGGTGATCCACCCACCTCGGCCTCCCAAAGTGTTGGGATTACAGGCGTGAGCCACCACGCCTGGTCAAACTTACTTTCTTGATAGGTGTCAGAAAATAAGGAAAGTCTGAAGAAAAAAAAATTGTCTAATATGGCTGCATCTTGGCCATATGGGTAATAGAAACCGGGCCTATGAACGAAAGCTGAACCTCACCTGCAAGGCCAGAGTCTGTCAAATATCACACTGACAGGTACCGATCACAACCTGCCTATTGGATGAAGCACAAAGGCAGCACAAAATCAACCATCCCTCTCCTGACCCTGCGACCCCTACGTACTCATTAGGGTAAAAGGCTAATTAGTAAAATACGTTAACCACATATTTACTTTATCTTATATACAATGTCACTGAGCACCAATCTGAATTGTTAAGAAAGTCACCTTTGCTTCACTGCCCCCTTCTCCCATTTTCTATATAACAGAAATGTATAAATGCTGTGTCTCCTGTGGCCCACTCTGGGAAGCATTCTCAGTTTGTGTGGAGTCTCTTTATTGGGCTAGTAGTTCTCAAGCTTGGCTCAAAACAAAACTCACATTACATTTCTTTAAGTTCTCCTGCCTGTGGTTTAACCTTTTGGTCAACATAGGCTTACAACCAAGTCACAATTAACTTACACTGAAATATCTGCAAACAAGAAATATCTTCTATTTACTATTGTCTAAAGATGATTATATTCACAAATAATCGAAAACGTGTAGGCTATTCAGCTACTTAAGTTGTGTGTCTTGACCTTTTGTTTTATTTAACAATCATAATTACCATAGGTTGAAAGAAGTTTTACAGCACCAGAGGCTGCAAAATTCATTAATTTATTGCTCAGTTATCCTCCAGAGTAGGTTATTTATAATTTACAAAGAAAAACCAATCAGATCTCCTGACTCCTTTAACTGTACAGCCACTGGATGTCCTCAAAGGGGGAGATGGAAGTACACAGCACCCAAGGAAAGGCTCAGGAGCCACGTAGAAGCAGCAGCAGGGAGCCTGGGGCCCAGGGTGGGCAGCATGCTGGCCCAGGGCTGAGAGCTTCTGGTATAAGCTGTGCAACTCCATTTAACAGGAAGGGTCTTCTTCCATATCTCCTAGATATTTTTTGTTTGGAGTTTATTTCTAATTCTACAGTAATGCATAAATGCCTTCTTTAAAAAGGCTTTAAAAAGGCACTGAGAGTATGATGTCCCCCATTCCATACCTTTCCCGGGACATAATCGCTGGTAACAATGTGCTATCGATACTTTCAGGCCGGTTTCCAGGCATTCATGTGTATTTCTTGTTTTTTAAAGTTTAAATTACACCATGTTTACGTGTTTATGCATTTTTTTTTTTTTTTTGGCCTGCAGTATGTTTTTCATCCCAATAAGCTCCACCCTGGGTTTTTTCACCACTGTATAGTATTCCACAGTCTAACTGTACTAGGACCTGTGTGACCATTTCTCCACTGATGGAGTATAACGGCCTCAAGGTTCATGCATTTTGTAGCACGTGTGAGAATTTCCTTCCTTTTTACTGATTGGCTAATATAAACCAGGACCAGTGTTAGTACTTGACACACACTCATAAAAGGAATGATTTTGCCCTAACTGGCCTAGTCTAATGTTAGCAGAATTCCATGCCAATGGGGCCAAGCCTCTTCTGAGACCCAGTTCCTTGTTCCTACACCTGACACTGAATGATGGCTTTGCACGTGTGCTTCTTCTGTAGAACACTATTAATCAGAAGATCTCTTTCTGAAACTAGGCAAATAAGGTCTTCCATAAAACTCAGCCTCCAAGGTTAGGTATGAAGAGCTGATTCGGGGAAGTACCACTACTGATGCAGCATAAACTCAAGGACATTTCCTGGGACTAAGAGATGAAGAATACCGTTGTTGCAGGAGGAACAGATGTGGGAGGAGAGCCAAACAGAGAGCCTCCGCTATCAGCATCGTCTTCAAAGAGGAGTGACACTCTCTGGGTCTTCTTTTGGCTATACAAACAAACAAAAGGTCAAATTAAGGAAAAGTGTGATGAAAAAAACAAAAACCATAACAACAATATTTCTTCTAGACTGCACCTACAGGAACCCACCTACCACCCGAACACCCAAGCCATTAGTTGACCTTACACAGTTGAAAGCAAACAGGAAAGACCTTTCAAATAGATGAAATCTGTCTCCAACAAATCACCAGCCTCTGTTCCTCCTGCCTCAGGTTGCCCCTTTCCTGTTACTATCCAGTGCAGGTGCACCAGCTGTTACCTCTGCAAGGCACACGATGCCTGAGCCTTCCCAAGCAGAACATTCTCTCCCACTTCCTATGGCACAAAAAGAACCAAAGTGGACATGCCTATTTCCCGAATTGTCAGGAAGACGGTTGCCAAGAGAGATCACAGGGCCAGGATCAGCACTGGGAAATGACCCTGTGCCTGGCTTCTATTTCTTTTTCTTAGTAGCGTTATTGAGACATAATTTACATACCATAAAATTCACCTTGTATTTACTTTATTTTTAATATTTATTTTACTTTTTAAGACAGGGTCTCACTCTACTGCCCAGGCTGGAGAGCAACAGCACAATCATATCTTACTGCAGCCTCAAATTCCTGAACTCAAGTGATCCTCCTGCCTTCGCCTCTCAAGTAGCTATGACTACAGGTACACGTCACCATGCCTGGCTAATTTTTTTACTTTTTTGGAGAGGTGAGGTTGCTCTATGTTGCTCAGGCTGGTCTCAAACACCTGGCCTCAAGAGATCCTTCCACTTGGCCTCCCAATCAGGATTACAGGCATGAGCCGTTGCACCTGGCCAAATTCACCCTTTTAAAGTGCATACTTCAATGGTTTTTTTAATATACTCACTGAGCTGTGCAATATCACTACAACCTAAGTGCACATTATCATGACCCCAAAAAGAAACGTCATGCCTATGAGCCATCACTCTCCATTCCCCCTGCCCCACAGGCCCTGGCAACCACTAATCTACTTTCTGTCTCTATGGTTTATCTATACATTTCATATAAATGGAACAATACAATATGTGGTTTTCTGTAACCAGCTTCTTTCAAGTAACATAAAATTTTCTAGGTTCATTCATGTTCTAGGATGCATCACTACTTTATTCTTTTTCATTGCTGAAGAATAGTCCATTGTATGGTTATACATTTTGTTTATCCAGTCATCAGTTGATGGACATTTGGGCTGTTTACGCTTTGGCTGTTATGACTAAGGCTGCAATAAACACTCATGTACAAGTTTTTATATGAACAACTAATTTCATTTCTCTTATGTATATACATAGGAACGAAGCTATTACATCATATGGTGACTCTATGTTTAACATTTTGAGGAAATGCCAAACCACTTTCCAAAGTGTCTACACCATTTTACATTCCCACCGGCAGTGTATGAGGGTTCCAATTCCTCCACATCCTCACCTCAACTTCTTCTTGTGTGTATAAGGCTTCTTTTGAGATCTGATGAAAGTATGAATTATTTTCCATACACAAAACTTGACAGACAACTTCGGGAACAATAGGAGGTAGGATGTATCTGGAGCAGAGAAAGCATTCCTGAAAGCCAGGTATGGTGTGTGGCTGGAACCAGGACCCACAAACAAGATGGGGTTCAGACTGCCAGATTTATGACCTTGTGTGGGGTGGGGGTAGTGGACACTCATGGGAACAAGCTAACCTGGATACAGTGCAGAAAATGCTCAGCTGAGGATGTGGGGGTGTGAAGGTGGAGCCATGTCCGCCCTCGACTCCCTATTTCTTCTCTTTCTCATCTGTTTAAAGTTAGGAAAGGCATTTTTTTTTTTTTTTTTTTTTTTGAGATGGAGTCTCCCTCTGTTGCCCAGGCTAGAGTGCAGTGGCGAGATCTTGGCTCACTGTAACCTCTGCCTCCCGGGTTCAAGCAATTCTCCTGCCTCGGCCTCCCGAGTAGCTGGGATTACAGGTGCGAGCCACCACAACACACCCGGCTCATTTTTGTATTTTTAGTAGAGATGGGGTTTCACCATGTTGGTCAGGCTGTTCTTCAACTCCTGACCTCGTGATCCGCCCGCTTCGGCCTCCCCAAGTGCTGGGATTACAGGCGTGAGCCACTGCGCCCAGCCGGGAAGGCTTCTTAAGAAACAAGACTTACACTGAGTTTTGAAAGAAGGTGGCCAGGCAACATAGGAAAAAGAATGTCCCAGGAGAGAGCAACAAAAATAAAGGAATGTACTATTTCCCTGCACTCACAATGCTAACTGGTAATACCTGAGGGCTCAGAATGTGCCAGCTATTGTGCTCAGCATTTCACATTTAGATTCCATCTCATCATCCCAACAAACCGATGACAGAAATACTGTTTTTATTTTTGTTTAACAAATGAGGAAATTGAGGCACAGGGAAGTTAGGTAACTTGCCCAAGGTTATTCAGACAGGAACTGGCAGAATCAGAATTTAATATCAAGTTTCCAGAGCCTATATTCTAAATCAGAGACCAAAGATGCATCTGAGTGTCAAGTTACAGGGGCCTAATGCAGAAATGGTGATGCTCGACAAGATCCGAGTATTTGGAGACAGAAACCTGAGGTACTTCTGAATCTATCAAATGATGCTTAACCACACCAAAGCATAGGATTTCCATGTCCAATCAGTTACTTCTTTCTGCTAATAACATTCAGGTGAATTTCAAAGTAATCATGTCAGGCTTTTAAAAGGAAAAAAAGTATTTGCAGGGAAGTAATTCTGAACCCATAAGCTAATCTGGCAGCATGTTATACCAACCACAGCCCATGCTCACTCTGAATATCCTACCAGCTTCAGTTCCAGCATTAATGGGGAGAGGCACCTAGGTCAGCTATGGGTTATCAGCCCCTGGCGGGATACTGCACAGCTCTACAGGGAACTTCCTCCTAGCAGGATGTGTTCAATGCTGAGCAGATTTCTATTCAAATAACAAACTTTTTTTTTTTTTTTGAGATGGAGTCTTGCTCTGTCGCCCAGGCTGGAGTGCAGTGGTGCCATCTTGGCTCACTGCAACCTCCACCTTCCAAGTTCAAGCCATTCTTCTGCCTCAGCCTCCCGAGTAGCTGGGACTACAGGCACGTGCCACCATGCCCGGCTAATTTTTATATTTTTTAAGTAGAGACAGGGTTTCACCATATTGGCCAGGCTGGTCTTGAACTCCTGACCTCGTGATCCGCCCGCCTTGGCCTCCCAAAGTGCTGGGATTACAGGCGTGAGCCACCGCACCTGGCCTAAAATAACTTTTAAGTAATCCTGACCAAACCTGACATACTTTAGAGTAGCCCAGAGAAAAATCACAAACAAAAGATACCAAACTATACTCAAATCCCTGACAAACAAAGAAAAAGAATAAGGTTAAAAAATAATGATGGGGGAAGAAATCAGATAAGGATCCATGAAGACAAACCTTTCCGGGTACTGAGGGAAAAGACAGTGCCACTGAAAAGCAAAGACATTCTCACTGGCACAATCACTATGTGATCCATGATTAGCAATCACCCGAGGAACTAGCTTGTGCATCAAATTCCTTTTCTTGTTACCACGGACACGGAGCGAGGGATTCCTTCCAATGACTATCTCACCTGTCCTTGGCAATGGCAAAAAGATCATCATCTTCGTCTTCCTCAAAGAGACTGGTCTTTTTCACAGCCTTGGCCTCCTGGCTCTGGAGGGTCCCAGAATCCCTGGGTTCTCCTTTAGACCTGCTGTCAGATGCTGAGTGGGTCTGTGAAGCAGGAATATTCCACTGGTCCTTAAAACATAAAATATATATTAAAACTCCAGGCCGGGCGCAGTGGCTCATACCTGTAATCCCAGCACTTTGGGAGGCCGAGGCGGGCGGATAACGAGATCAGGAGATCGAGACCATCCTTGCTAACACGGTGAAACCCCGCCTCTACTAAAAATACAAGAAAATTAGCTGGGCGTGGTGGTGGGAGCCTGTAGTCCCAGCTACTTGGGAGGCTGAGGCAGGAGAATGGAATGAACCCAGGAGGCAGAGCTTGCAGTGAACAGAGATCACGCCACTTGCACTCCAGCCTGGGGGACAGAGTGAGACTCTGCCTCAAAAAAAAAAAAAAAAAAAGTCCAATGGCAATTTAGATTATAAAACATAGGGAGTAAAATAAAACTTACATTTGTTAAAGTATGTTGTATTTAAACTAAGTATTAAACTTAGTGCATCAGTCTTGAAGAAAGCTCATGCCTAAGACTTTTCTTTGAACTCAAATCGAGACAGCTGGGTTCTCTGACCTCACAGAGCTTCTCATGATTTCCTCCTCCAACACCTGTCGTGATGTCTCTTCCCACTGTGGTTCTGCACTGTGTTATGACAAGCAACTTGTCTATTTCAGGGAATCAACATTAATTACAGAGGCTATAAGAAGGAAGCCAAATGTAAAAATACCAAAAACTCAAAAACTTCCAACTCCAGAGAAGAATGATATTTTAATTCTAAAAATCCTAAAGCAGATTGAAAAAAAAAAAGTGTAAAAACTCACGCAACACACACGTGAACAAGATACAATGAAAAACTGCTAGTAAAGACTATACTTTCAGGGATCATTTCTATAGTATGTGACTAGAGAAGTTTCTCTGAACGTGTAGAGCACTGAAAAACTGCTAGTAATCCTTTTACCACAAGTCTGAATGCGGCCTTTAGAAAGCATTTAAGGAAATTCTACTCGACTATGCTCACACCCCTTCAAATCAAAGAACTCCCAAGCACTTGCATAAGTGCTCTATCTCTGGAGTCCAGAGTCTTGCAAATCAAAGTGGAGTCCACAAGCCAGCAGCAGATTACGCAGAATTTCAGGCCCCGCCCCTACTTTCTGATTCAGAACCTGCATTTCACAGGGTGCCCAGGTGATTTCTTAAACATTAAGGTTTGAGAAGTGCTCCTCAATGTTAAGCAGTGACTAAACGCTGAAATCCACTACAGAGCATCACAAAACTCCAGTGATGAGACTGTACCCTAAACCGATTAATTCAGAATCTCTGGAGCTGGGATCCACTGTCAGCACTCGTTAGGTCTTTTCTTTCTTTCCTTTCTTTCCTTTCTTTCCTTTCTTTTCTTCCTTTCCTTTCCTTTCCTTTCCTTTCCTTTCCTTTTCTTTCTTTCTTTCTTTCTTTCTTTCCTTTTTTCCTTTTTTGAGACAGAGTCTTGCTCTGTGGCCCGGGCTGGAGTGCAGTGGCACGATCTCAGCTCACTGCAACCTCTGCCTCCCGGGTTCAAGTGATTCTCTTGCCTCAGCGTCCCGAGTACCTGGGATTACAGGCATGCACCACCACGCCCAGATAATTTTTGTATTTTTTAGTAGAGACGGAGTTTCACCATGTTGGCCAGGCTGGTCTCAAACTCCTAATCTCAGGTGATCCGCCCACCTCGGCCTCCCAGAGTGCTGGGATTACAGGCGTGAGCCACTGTGCCCAGCCTGTCAGCACTCTTTTCCTGTCAGCAAGCACTCTTTTAAGTTCCCCATGGATCCCAGTGAGCAGCCAAAGTTGACAGTCTTTGTTCTAGGACAAGCTTGTCCAACCCGTGGCCCACAGGCCACACACAGCCCAGTATGGCTTTGAATGAGGCCCACCATGAATCTGTAAACTTTCTTAAACATTATGGGATTTATGCAGGAACCTTTTTTTTTTTTTTTTTTTTTTAGTTCGTCAGCTATTGTTAGTGTTAGTGAATTTTATGTGTGACCCAAGACAATTCTTCTTCTTCCAGTGTGGGCCAGGGAAGCCAAAAGACTGGACGCCCCTGTTCTAGAACCTTGGCTATCTTTCCTCTGCATGTCTTTTTGCTCCAACCTTTAGCTAATGTTTTTATTTTCCTGAACCACTATAATACTCTAGTAGGAGCAACTAAACTGATGTGTGGCTGTTGCTACGGGGGGAACAACCACTGACAATGTTTAAAAGAAAAAAAACTGGATAACCCATCATAAATTCATACATTTGAGTAGAAAACACAAATTATATATGCTTGGGAGTTCCTTGATGTGAAGGCATGAGCACAGCTGAGTGGGATTTCCTTAAATACTTTCTAAAGGCCAGACTCAGACTTTTGTAGTAAAGGATTACTAGCAGTTTTTCGTTGTGTCTTGTTCACATGTGTGTTGCATAACCTTTTTTTTTTTTTGAGACGCAGTTTCGCTCGTTGCCCAGGCTGGAGTGCAATGGCGCGATCTCGGTTCACAACAATCTCCGTCTCCTGGGTTCAAGTGATTCTCCTGTTTCAGCCTCCTGAGTAGTTGGGATTACAGGCATGCGCCACCACAACCGGCTAATTTTTTTGTATTTTTAATAGAGACAGGGTTTCTCCATGTTGGTTAGGCTGGTCTCAAACCCCCGACCTCACCTCAAGTGATCTGCCCGCCTCGGACTCTCAAAGTGCTGGGATTACAAACGTGAGCCACCATGCCTGGCCGCATAAGCTTTTAATACATTTTTTTTGCAATCTGCTTTGGAACTTTTAAATTGTTTTGATAAGAACATGAACATATCTATGACTTATATATCCACTTCACCCCCTCCTAACTTGCCTACAATGTTAAAAAAAAAGAGGAATTATTATAACACAGGAAGATGTTTAATACTCAGGATTTTTTATATCATCATATTTAAAGTCTTTTTCTGCACAGCTAAATCTGATTCCCTGCTACTAAATCTGATTGAGTTAGCAACTAAACTAACTGATTTGGTAATATCTATCCAGATCACAAACAGAAATATTGTTAAGATTCCTTCAAAAAGGAGTTTAACCTCCATAGGTAACTCCTCCTAACTATAGTTCTAAATTAATGAAACACAGTGGTCATTTAACAAGATACTAGTATACATGGTCATTGGGGTATACGGGACATGCTACCTCAAAATATGACCTTGATATTTGAGAAAAAAGAAGCAGAAAGGTCTCTCTGACCTTTCCCTGGCCCTTCTCCTCTGAAGCCGGCCATAGAAGAATCCTCTAACCCTCTCTGGAGTAGGTCATGAGACCTTCATTCCAGTCCTCCCTATTCCCAGAGGAAAGGAGCCTCCTTATTTGTAAAGATGCAGAGAATGATCTGACAACGCAGGCCTTGCTGAGCTCCCCCAGCTTATTCCCATCAGGTCACACCCCTTTCATCTAATCGTGCTTCTCCAAAACTGTCCGCTTCTTCATCAGACAGCATAAAATTGACACAGGATTTCCTGTTTCTCTGAGTTTTCCTTTCTGAAGGCTCCTGTGTCTGGTAAAACTTACCTTAAGTAAACTTGCACACTCTTCTCTGGTTAATCTGTCATTTGTTATAGGGAACTTGACCATGAACCTAGCCATGGGTGAGAAATCATTTTTCCCCTAGCCGGCCTAACTCATTTGAAGGAGTGGGAGTCATACTTATTCCTAACCAATTTGAAGAGATTCATCTTTAAATTGATACATTACATTAAATGTCTTCCTTCAGAAAAGACAATCTTGTGAACATCGCCTTTGGTGACTGAACATCAAGAGATATAAAACAGGTAGAAAAAGACTTGGGATGGCTTTAACTCTTAAATCCCATGAAATAATCCCATCTTCTTTAGGAGAAACCTCAGCTCACCTCCTCATCACTGCTGAACAACAGGGCAGATGCTTTCTTTTTGGAGAGCTCGGAGGGTTTTGCTTTCTCTTCTCTCTGAGCTTGTAGAGACAATGTCTGCTTCTTAGCTGCTGTACCCCCAAAAAGATTATCCTAGAAAAGCAAATGGCAGAAAGGTAAGACAACTTTATAAACAGAAAACATAGGATGTCCTCCTACAGCAAACTGTTAGGAAGTCAGTCTCCAGTCAGGTATACAAATAACACCTCCGGCGGGGAAAAACCACAAAATGCTAGTAAATCCCAAACTACAGCCTTTTCTCACTGCACCCATAGAAGGGAAAGAGATTACCATACAACTCGAAGGCAGAACAGCTGCGAAGCAGCAGGAGGACAACATGCGAATGAAATCACGAAGTACAAGGAGAAACTGAGCCCCATCCAGTCACCCTGTGGGCAAGTGCCTCTCTGCTCATTTCAGGGGGTTACAGCCTGCAACGGGCATGGGAGCCCCCTCAGCAACCAGAAACTCACACTGTCCTCTCCACGAATGAGAAACCAGAACAATGGCTCAAAGGAGAGAACTGGGGGTCTGTCTCCACTCCTTTACAGGTCAGAAAGACATACACCTGGGATGGAGGGAAGGCATGACTTGTGTTTCTCATTAGTTTCAAAGAGATTACACAAAGTGGACAAATAGTTTTCTAAATAAAATTGCTAGTGTACTAAGTTTAATGGCATTTGTAAATTCTTCTGTGGTCAAGCACTCCCCAAAAGTTATATTTATTAAGGTGCTTTTATTCAGGTAAGGGGAACAAAAGCATCACAGGGCCTGAGTCTGAGTTAGGATGGACAAACTCTTAACAGCAGGTGAACAGCCCTGGAATGTGAAGATGGATGAAGGGAGTGTCTTCCTGGATGAAGTCTCCTTTAAGGAGAGTGCGGTAATGTAGGACAGGCCAGGAGAATAATGAGCTGGTGTCCATTGGGGATACTAATGACAGAGCTCACATTCACTATGCACTTACTATGTGCCGGCACTCTGCAAGAGCTTCACACTAGTAGTTACAGCTGCCACAATGACCCTACTCACTGTTAAGCCACGTGAGCTTAAGGAAGGTTAAGTTATTTGCCCCAGATCCCTGGTTTGCAAGTGGTGGAGCTGGGATATGAACCCAGGGGTCTGATGGCAAAGCCTGTGAGCTCACCACTGCCCAGTACTGCATAAGAGTTAAGGTTTGGGTTGTCTTCTCTCTTATTTCTCTTCCCCACTGTGCTCTCTCCATCCAGGATGGGAAAGAAAGGCAATGGTCAGGACATGGCTGCCTTCTCCTTTGTATCTCCACTGGATCCAAAACATTCTTGTAGTCATTGGGTATACGTTGATCCATCCTCTAGACTAAAGTACAGCTGACCCTGAATGACACAGGTTTGAGCTGCACAGGTCTGCTTCTACACAAATGTTTTCTCAGTAATATGTTGAAAATTTTTTTGGACATTTGCAACAATTTGAAAAATCTTGCAGACAGACCATGTAGCCTAGAAATATCATTAAAAAATAAGGAAATGCTAGATATGTCAGAAATATAAAAATATATAAATAGATACTATACTATTTATATGTCAATCACCTGTTTATGTTATCCATGAGGCTTCTGGTTAACAGTAAGCTATTAGTTGATAAGTTTTTGGGAAGAAAGAAGTTATATATGGATTTTTCACTGCAATGTGGAAGTCAAAATAACCTCCACACTGTTAAAGGGTCAATTGTATTTCTCAAAGGCAGATTTCTAAAAATAAAACCTGTAGATTTCACTCCATATGAACTGTGTGAAGAGGCCGGGCAAGGTGGCTCACACCTGTAATCCTAGCCCTTAGGGAGGCCGAGGCAGGCGGATCACCTGAGATCAGGAGTTCGAGACTAGCCTGGCCAATATGCTGAAACCCTGTCTCTACTAACAATACAAAAATTAGCCGGGCGTGGTGGTGCGTACCTGTAGTCCCAGCTACTTGGGAGGTTGAGGCAGGAGAATCACCTGAACCCGGCTGTAGTGAGTGAAGATCGCACCACTGCACTCCAGCCTGGGTGACAGAGAAAGTCTCCAACACACACACACACACACACACACACACACACACACACACACACACACAAGAACTGCATCAAGAATCTAATGTCTTCTCCATTGCACAGCTAGGAAAATATAAGGAAGAAGTCACTGAAATTAAAAACAGAAATATTTTTGTTATATAAACTTCAGGTAGCCTGACTGCTTCCCTACCACCTTTTGCTAGTGTATGAGCCTCTGGGTAGAAAGTTACATCAACAACCGTTTTCTCCTAATCTAAATTATCTAGTGTTGCAATAACAATGTTTACCTCTTCATCTTCATCATCAAACAGGGAAACCGACGTGGGGAGCTTGCCAGGCAGCAGAGATGCACCTTTTAACTTACTCGCACTTTGAGAAGAAAACAAATCCTGCTGGATTGAAATTAAAGTTGCTGGTTAACAGGAATATCAGTTTTTAAAATATCAGGTCAGTATAAGACACAGGTCACTCAGACATGATAGCTGCCATGTGTCTAGGCTTCTTTCCTTAGAGGGAAGGTGGCTCAGACAGAGTCCTTAAAGGGACAGGCCTCAGGGTCTGTGTAGGGTGTGTGCAGTGGCGGTAAGGAGGAGGAGAGCTACAGGATCTGGTGGCCTCGCAGAGCCCAGGGGCTTCTGTATTCCCACCTTAATGACAGAAGGCAGGAAGAAGTTTTCGAATCAGTTTCCTATCCCATGCTAAAAAAATAAATATATAAGCATGGCTTCCCATTACTGTGTAAAGAATCAGAGACTAGACAGGGTCAATAAAGAAACAGGGGCTGGATGCCCAAATTAATGGAGCTACAACTATTTTATTTAGTAACACCCTTCTCTCCTAAGATTATGACTTACTTCTTTTTCTTTTTTGAGACAGAGTCTCGCTCTGTTGCCCAGGCTGCAGTGCAGTGGTGCGATCTCGGCTCACTGAAAGCTCCGCCTCCTGGATTCATGCCATCCTCCTGCCTCAGCCTCCTGAGTAGCTGAGACTACAGGCGCCTGCCACCACGCCCGGCTAATTTTTTTGTATTTTTAGCAGAGACAGGGTTTCACCGTGTTAGCCAGGATGTTCTCCATCTCCTGACCTTGTGATCCGCCCGCCTCGGCTTCCCCAAGTGCTGGGATTACAGGCTTGAGCCACCACACCCGGCCGACTTATTTCTTTTAAATAAATACAAATGAAACTTTTATTTTTAAATGTTTCCTAGTCTACTTAGCTTAACTATAGGTATATGATGTTGCAAACCACGATAAGACCTGATAGATTCTAAAGAAACTTTCAGCCCGGCGCTGCGGCTCATGCCTATAATCCCAGCATTTTGGGAGGCTGGGGCAGGCAGATCACCTGAGGTCAGGAGTTCAAGACCAGCCTGTATTAATTTTGTAAAAATTCAAAATTAGCCTGGCGTGGTGGTGGGTGCCTGTAATTTCAGCTACTCGGGAGGCTGAGGCAGGAGAATTGCTTGAACCCGGAAGGCGGAGGTTGCAGTGAGGCAAGATCCCACCATTACACTCCAGCCTGCACAAGAAGAGTGAAATTTCATCTCAAAAAAGGTAAAAAATATAAAAATCAAGAAATTTTCAAAATGTTATAAAACATCAGCTTATCCTGCAAAGAAAGACCTGCAAGTTGAGCTACATGAAGTAGAAACATAAAATGGAACATCTATTCCCTTGGGAAGAGAAACTTCAATACACAAGAGCCGAACAATTAAATAGGATGAGAACATATTTTCTAAGACCTCTTCGGACAGTTTTTTTTGTTTTTTTTTCTTAAATTATGGGGTCGATGTCTACTCCTAAATATAGACCTAATGAGTTCACTAAGTGAGATCTCCTCCACACAGTGGTTTTCCCCTGTGCTCCCCGGAGTCCCATGGGTTTATTTAGATAGAAGAGGCCACATGGGGGATTCCAGGCATCCCGTGCCCCTCCTGCATGTTACACAATGGCAAGAGAAAGGGTTCTGCTGCTTTAAGAAAATGGAAGTAAACCAAAGCAAAGAACAAAAACAAATGTCAACATCACAGCTTTGGACCCTTAACTAATACCTTTCTTGGTACTGCAAAAAAAAGACACTTCCATTACCTCAAATATGTTCCCCCAAAATGACTTCACAGGGCAAGCTTCAGCCTCACACTTGAGATATAGAGAAAGGAGTCAGGATGCATTTCTTCGGGTCCAAAGCTTTAACTCTTAGACTGCCTTAGTTTTACTTCTCCTTGCCTCAGAATCCCAACAATATCCAATAAAAACATTCACTCTATTATGACACACATGGGGCAAAGCCTTTGGTAGGGTCTGAGAGTTCATTTACACTCCCACCATCAAGAAGGGGAGCCTACGGCCCCTCCCCATGAACCTGGATGGGCCATTGTGACCATCTTGACCAACAAATGAAGCAAAAGGAACACCGTTGACTTCCAAGGCTGGAACACAGAAGGCGACATGGCCTCCACCTGGCTCTCTCTGAGGACTCTCCCCTACAGCTCTGAGCCAGCATGTGAGAGGCCCAGCTTCCCTGACTACATGCTGGGAGCCACACAGGGCTAGGGAGAGATGTCCCAGGGGCCCCAGTTCCCAGGTACCAGACATACGAATGAGGTGATCCTCAGCCCAGCCACCTTCAGACACAAGAGACCCTCAGTGACAACGGCCTAGCTAAGCCCAGTCAACCTCTCGAACTGTGAGACAACAAAACTATGGGTGTTATAAACCGCTAACTTTTGGAGTTACTTGTTTCATAGCAACAAATAACCAGAACACCTCGTAAGTCACTGCAATTGCTCACATTTGGTTTTCTTGTCTAGTCAACAACTACTGGATGGCTTACAACATGCCAAGCACTGGTATTAAGGACAGGGTGTCAGGGATACAAACAGGGAATAAAAAGTCCTGCCCTCGTGGCACTTACTTTAGTGGGAAGTAGAGACAATGAATAAGTAAATAGACATTGTCCCTGGCAACACGTGCCATGGTAAACAGTGACATAGGAAAGGGGACCAGGAGCACAGGGTGGTGTGTGCTAGCAGGCTTCCTGTTGTGCGTATTTCATCAGGGAGGCCTCACAGAGAAGTTGAAGAGTGAGGAAGCAAGCTGGATTCTGGGAACAGCACTCCTCAGAGTGGCAGAGGCCGGTGCAAAGACCCCGAGGTACAGGTGTGGGTGACGCACGGGATCCATGACATGAGGATAAGATGGTGGAGGCCCCATCATGCTGTTTCTCAGGGGTCAGGGTTGTGATTTAACTGGACTTTGGTTAATTCCCATGTTTTGTACACTCGCCTTCAGTGAAATAATAGCCTGAAAGGTATTCTTTACATCAAGGGCAATCACTCTACTTCCAAAGGGTTCCATGTTCATCCTCGCTGTGAGTGCAAAGCCCGACCATGAGAGCCTAACCTAGAGCCCACAGTTTCTTGAAATACATGTAAGTTTCTGCCATGTCCACATCTTTTTCTGTAAAAGGGGCTTATTACTTCCCGTTACCTTCTCATACAGTTCTCTGATCTCCTAAAAGGCCAACTTAAAATTGTATCTAAGACAACCTAGGCCTGAGAGACTCAGGAAAAGCAGTGAAATTCTGAGAGGTGGTTCTAAGGTTCCTGGAGAGACCAAAGCAACCTGTGAACCAGGGTCCCACAGGCTGTTAGTGGTCTCAGTCTCGACAAGACAGATGGCTATGCCAGAACCCATCTGCTACAGCATTAAGCCACGGTCTAGTTAGTAAGAATGTGAATAAAGGAAGTAGCATGGTGACCTCCACTCTGGTGCAAGCTCCTCATCACATCGTAAGCCCATTAACAGTTTACAATCTGAGCATCCTAAAAAGAGAGTATTCTCATCCCAGGAAATGTAAATACAGTCCAACCCAAAAGTGAAAAGTATTGTAAACATATTGTTTTCTAAAGACCCTGTGCTCTCAAGAGATTATTTTTTATTCATGTATTTATTTTGAGACAAAGTCTCGCTCTGTCACCCAGGCTGGAGTGCAATGGTGTGATCTCGATTCATTGCAACTTCTGCCTCCCGGATTCAAGTGAATCTCCTATCTCAGCCTCCTGAGTAACCGGGATGACAGGCTCGCACCACCATGCCCGGCTAATTTTTGTCTTTTTAATAGAGACAGGGTTTCATCATGTTGGCCAGCCTGGTCTCGAACTCCTGACCTCAGGTATCCGCCTGCCTTGGCCTACCAAAGTGCTAGGATTACAGGCATGAACCACCGCTCCTGGCCTCTAGAGATAATTTTTAAAGAACTGGAGTACTTAACAAAAAGTCTTATAACTCTATTGAGAAAAACCTGATTCAGAAATAGTTTCTATGTCATATCCATAGACCAACACCCACAACTAAGAAAAGAATTCCATACCTCAGAGTCCTCCTCATCTGAAAATAAGCCTTTTTGAGTCTTTGTTTCTGACGAGGGCTTGAGATTTTTGCTGGAAGGTAAGGTAACCTTTGTGGCGGGGGGGGAAGAAAAAAAGAAAAAGAAAAATTAAGCATTAACACATAAGATGCCCAGAAAGGAGGGTTTACTCAATCAACCATTTAGAAAACGCACAGAGTCTCTGCTGTGATAGGCAACAAACCAAGGGGGCTGTTAAGAGAACAGCAAGACAAAGAGAGGACACATCTGGTATATCAGGGAGCATGACACACTGCCTGGGTCAATGGGTGCACAGATGGGACATATGCAATGAGAGACAGCATGGAAAGGCAGGCTGCCTGACAGGCCCACCAGGTTCTGAATGCTGGGCCTTAGGTGGTCGGCAGGAGAAAGTCAGGGTTTCACAGCCAGGACATGACATGATGAGACAAACTGTAGAAAGAGGAGGGACCAGCCGTGCAGGACAGCAGTGAAAGGTCAAGCAGTCAGAAGGGCTTAAAGACTGCTGGGGACACACACACTGGCCAAATGCAGGTCAATCTGAGCATCAAAAAGAATGATGGTCTGGCCAACATGGTCAAACCCCGTCTCCCCAAAAAATACAAAAATCAGCCGGGCATGGTAGCGCACGCATATAGTCCCAGCTACTTGGTAGGCTGAGGCTGGACAATCGCTTGAACCCAGGAGGTTGAGGCTGCACTGAGCTGTGATTGCACCACTACACTCCAGTCTGGGCAATAGAGCAAGACCGTGTCTCACAAAAAAAAAAAAAAAAAAAAAAAGAAGAAGAATGATTGTAATGGATTATCACCTACACTGCAGAATGAATCTATGATCCCAAAGCAATACTAAAAATTGGGGAAGGAGAGGGAGAGAAAGAACTTCATTCAGAAGAATGCCAACTAATAAGAAATACAGAATTAAAAAAAATAGTAGTTTATGCCCGCTAACAGGTTAACTGAGTCAAGAAAAGATCATCAGTGGATTTTCAAAACACTGAGTAAAAGGCTGGGAGAGAACAGATATTCACACTGTGTTCAACTATCACTTTAGAGATCAACTTATCAATGGCAAAAGAGAACAGGGTACCTTTCCAATGAAGCAGTGTGGTGGGCACCCTAACAGCCAAGTGATAAACGTGTCTGAATGAGGCAGACAGTGGACCTGATGTGTGTTGGGAGGTGATCCACCTGGAAGCGCACAAACCTGTCTGCTTGTATTCTTGCCAAAACTGCTCACCCTGAATCTATTCATAGGAAAATAATCAAGCAAATTCACGAGACACATTCTACAAGACAAGTGGCTGGTCATTTAAAAAAAAAAAAAAGATGTGTGAGGTGTTGCTCTAGATTAAGGAGACCAAAGAGACAGGACAACCAAATGCAATGCAGACACACTGCCCGAATCCTGGGTTTCTTAAAACAAAAAAAAAATCAAAACCTAAAAAAATACTATAAAGCAGGGGTCTCCAACCCTGGGCTGCAGACCAGTCCATGGCCTGTTAGGAGCCGGGCCGCACAGCAGGAGGTGAGGTGAGCAGCAAGCATTACTGCCTGAGCTCCTCCTGTCAGATCAGCGGCAGCATCAGATTCTCATAGCAGGGCAAACCCTATTGTGAACTGTGCGTGCGAGGGATCTAGATTGCAGGTTGCACTCTCCTTACGTCCCTAATGCCAAAGACGTTTTGGGGATCGCTGCTATAAATGGCATTTTGGGGACAAGAGAGGAAATTACAATATAAACTATAGGTGAGATCATTTTAAATCTGTATTCTATTTGTTGGGGTGATTTTACAAAGACATTCTGCGGCAACTGGAGCAATTCTAATACAGACCAGATATTAGATTCTACTATAGAACTACTGTTAGTCTCACAGCTGTTGATAGTGGCATTGTGGTTATATGGAAGTCTTTTCAAGAGAGGCTTAATGAAATATTTAGGGGTAGAATGTCACAATGACTACATGGAAACAGTTCCATGCAGCAAACAGTTCAAACAACTTACATGAAAACAGTTCAGGAAAAAAATAGATATGTAACAAGGTTTACATCCATTAAGTGTTTGCCAAAACCCTAAGAACTGATCAATCTGGGTGGCAGTTATCTGGGTGTTCACTGCAATGTTCTTTCCACTTTCTGTTTGAAGTTCTTCAATATGAACGTGAAAGGGAACAGTACTTTCCTCTGGGTTCCGGACGAATTATTAAAATGCTGCAGGTCAATGCTCCTGCGTTAAGGCTTCCCTCCTGCTCACCTTGTTTTCTGCTCTTGCTTTATTTTCATCTGTCTGACTCACAGTGGCTTCTGGCAATGCTACGGCTTTTTCTTTGAACAGATCTCCTTCGTCGTCACCAAAGATATCGGCAGTGGATTGGACTTTGCCTTTAAAAAATACCAAGGCATAAAATGACACTAACGTCAAACATCCTATCACAAAATTCACAGATTAAAACATTCTTCCCTCCTGAAGAATAAACATAAAAAGTTATGTTGTTTCTTGATTAGGTATAAAGAAACAGTAAGTGGAACTATACTCTTCCCTTGGAATTTTTCAAAGAGCATAGTAGCAGCTCAGTTGAAAGACAGAACAGATAGTTTATCCACGTGGCTGACATGCTTATCCAAGTAGCCATCTCCTGTGCTTAGAGTAGCTTGGACTGGCTTACAAGGTGAAGAGAGATCTAGAGGAAGAAAGATCATTTAAGAGGGCCACCAAGTCAATCATCTAACCAATCTGAGAAATGAAGGCTTGGCTCCTGCTTTAAAAAAAATCAAACTGTACAAAAGCAGATAAAAGCAAATACTGAAATCCTCTCATAATTCCACCGTTCTACTCAAACAAGATGAACATTGGGAACAGTTCAGCATACATGCTTCTAATTCCCCCAAAGGATGTACTAATGAATTAACTTTAGCTATTGAGAAGATAATTTGAACAATGTGTCTTACCATTTGTGTTTTCCACTGAATGTACCTATAAAATATTCCCAAGTTAGTAAGCATAGACCCCTTTCTTTTTAACAGTCACACAACATTCCACTGAATAGAAGGGCCATAGCTTACTCTACTGATAAATATTCGGGAGGTTTCCAACCTTTCACCACCATAAGCACTGCTGTACTGAATGGGGCATGTGTTGCTGAAATGAGGTCACTGACTCATGAATGTCCGAAGAGACTAGGAGTTGTCAAAGAAAGTAGCATCAATTTACTAGTGATTCTAAATCACTTCTCAAAGATATCCACTAAGTGAGAGCCCTGTGGAGCTACAAAAAGCACTACTACCTTCATTCACTGTCATCTTCACTGAGACCTGCATGCATTCTGCATCTGTTTGCACTCTTTCGAGATTAACTAGGCTATCGTTTTCCCTCGCACTTCGGCTTCCATCCTTAACTTTCTACACCTAACACTGGAAAAGGACAGTAAGTCCAGACAGCCTGCTTCTAAATGCATTCTGGTTCCATCCATTCCTATGCCATCCTTTTTTATTTTTTCAAGTTGCTGAAAATCATGTGCACCTTAGGGATCTACCTTTCTTTACTGGAAGAGCAGTCAGTGGATCTAAGTCTTGCTATTCCAAGTGTGATCTACAGACCATGAAGCTTGCTGGAAATGTAAATTCTCAGGCCCCACCCTGGACCTACTGAATCGGAATCTTCATTTTGACAAAAGCCCCTGGGAGATTCATCTGCACATTTAAAAACAAATGATTTACAGGAATGATTTGAGGACACAGGACTTACATTTAAGAGGAAAAGAGAGGAGAATGCCAAAGTGGCCAAGGGGATGAAAACTCCATCATCTGAGGAAAGATCAAGGCCACCTGAGCTTTTTGGCAGAGAAAGGAGAAGCTGGGAAATAAATGGCCAGCACACAACATGCTGCTCATGTAATTAATTGACTAAGGTCAGCTGGAAGAAAGTATGATTAAAACTTTATAATACCAAAGGTCAGAACTGGAAATTGCAAGCAAAAATTATAGGGAAAAGGATTTCAGCTCTCCATAAGGAAAATAATCATAGTAATTAGCTTACAGAGCAGAAAAGATTGGTTCACAAAACAGACCTCCCAAGCACCACACCTAGGTAAGTACAGACACAACAACTCAATGACGGGAATGCTGGAGAAGGGATTCTGGTACTGTAAGAGATACAGAACTAGGTGAGCTTATGTTCTTTTTAGGTAACGTTCTTTTTCTGGCTGAAGTCCCAGAAACCGAGGCAGGAACACGTACCTGTTTTGGAAGGTTTGCTGCGGGGTGTCGAGAAAAAGTCGTCATCATCATCACCATCATCATCATCAAAGAGGCCAGTGGGAGGGGGAACGTAGGGGCTTTTCCTTGGAGTGGGCTGCTCAGGCTTCTGTGGCTCCTTCAGTGATGGAACGGAGGCAGCACCAAACACATCCATGTCTCCTGTGGGTGGAGGGACAAGACAGCCACAGCTGTGAGCCAGTGTGGGCCTGCTGAATTTACAGAAAAAAATTATCACCCACCAAAAACTTTTCATTTCGGTTAATCCACAAAATGCGCTAACAGGGCCCGATAGCCTCCATCCATTACTGCTACAGAATATCTCACAATGGAGAATCACCAGGTCACTCAAACACAAAAAAGTCCAAGGCCACTGAGCTCTAGGAGAATAAGAGCTAATATCAGTAAATGAGCTCTTTCTATAAGCTGCTCAAAGCCCTTTGAAGCTCCCAGGTACTTCCTCGTCTCCAGCCGGGCTTTAGAAGATGATAGTTTTGAAAATGAAAAAACAGTATTTGTGTAGTTTTTAGAAAACAAACCTAAGTTATGTTACCTAAAAATACAGAAACAGCTCCTGCTGGGATTTTCTTTCCAGGTTTGGATGATGAAGACTCTAGAATGAGAAAGCAAGGAGTAACCATTTCCTTGCTATTTTCTTCCTGAAATACGTGCAATGTAAAACACAGCTAGTACCAGACCATTTGAAACCACTTTTTCCTGAACAAGCCATTTTAAAATTCTGTAGTGTTTTCTTCTCTACCAATGTCAGGACTTTTTTTGGGGATTAACACAATCTGAGCTGTGACTCCAATGGAAGAGCGTGCTGACTGTCTTCAAGCCACAGCAGTGGGTCAGCTGGGGGACACCAACGGAGGTGGTGAGCACAGTTGGCAGAGGCAGGGACAGCATGACCAGGGCTCCCCCAAACAGTTCCACCTCTACCCATTCCAGTTGGATGAGAATGAACAAGAAGAACCGCAAAAACGTGTGAGTCATCAGTAAAAAAATAAAGACATAAGAGCAAAGGGGGAAACCAAGCAAGTCACTGATGCCAAAACGTGCACAGCAGAAAGCAGAGGAGAGCCAGGCTAGCAGCCCGCACAGCATGCACAAGGAGCGGCCTCCAAGGCCCAGCTCTGAGGCGTGTGCCCGAGACTCGGCGCTTAGAATCACTAATTCCCAAGTCCCGAGAACTAACACAAACCTATTGAGTAACATTTGTAGGTTAAAAATATATATTTCTGTGTTTTTAAAAAACTGCACCAATGGGCCAGGTGCAGTGGCTCATGCCTGTATTCCCAGCATTTTGCGAGGCCAAGGCGTATGATCACTTGAGGATAAGAGTTTAAGACCAGCCTGGCCAACTGTCCAACACGGTGAAACCCCGTCTCTACTAAAAATACAAAACAAAAAAACAAAAACAAAAACAAAAACTGCACAGATGATTTTAATGCACACTCGGTTGGGGAAATTACTGGTCTCCAACTTATATACAGAATGTTAAAAATGTTTCTTTAAATTAAACTTCATTCGGTGAAAACCATCCTCAACATTGCTCTAGGGTGCTTTTCTTGTCTGACGTTTTATGAGTTCTCTCCTAACAAAGAGGCAAGACTGTGATATGGGTTTACAGATGGTACTCTGTTTTTTCCAAGACATGAATTAGTGAAGATGAATTCCTTTCAACCGGACCACAGTAAAAACAATAGCTTCCTGCTTAACACAGAAACAAGGCTTGGGAACAACCTCAGGGTTCCATCTCCTAGTGAGAAAGACAGTTTCGGAACTCTGCACACCGAGACGCAGCTGACCAGCCCCAGCTTACCCTCCTTAACAGAGGCTCCAGCTTGCCGATCCTGCGGGGCTTCCGTGAAGAGGTCACTCTGCTTATAATAAGGTATATGACAAAGAATTCAAAATACCAGGAGAAAGCATAGCTGCATTTGAGGATTTCTAAGGAAAAATAACCTACAAGATTTAAAGCTACGTATTTACTACTCTGCCAGAAAATCAGTTGCAAAGTGATAACTATGGCAAAATCAGACCCTAAAATAATTTAGGCCTGTCCAGGAATTAAAAACAAACATGGAAGACTACAGATAAGGCAAGAAACAATCACCTAGTAATTATTCACATTAACACGTGCACATCTTCTCCTCACCTAACAAAGGATAGAAGGATACAGTATTTCTCACTCTGTGGTTCTTAGTTCAAAATGTCCCAGAATATGAAAATAGAAGCAACTTCCAACTGAGAAGCTGTTTTTCCCCCACTAAACAAACAAAGCCTATTTCTTCCCTGTGGACCCCTGACACAGCTAGCTGCAGGGTGTGTTGCTGGGTGCCATGGACTCACCTCCTCGTCCTCATCATCAAAGAGCCCCTTGCCCCCACTGAACAGGCCGCCTCCAGAGCCAAATGGCGAGAAGTCCTCGTCGGTCAGCTTGGGGGGTGCGAATAAGTTATCCTCTTCATCTAGCAAACAGAAAGCAATGTTTTGCAGGGAGTATTAAAGATGGGTCTAGAACTCAAATTCCCGGGTTGGCATCTGCAATGTCTCCAAACTGGCATGGAGTTTATCTGACCCTATTTAACAAAGTGTGAGGCAGTCTGATGAATTTCCCACTAAACCCCTGGCATGGTCCACTGATGCCCTAAAAAGGCTCTCGGGGCCCCCACTCTCAAGTCTGTCAATGTCTGCAGCAGACAGCATTCAGTCTCTAGGCCAGCACCCTTGATCTACATTTACTCTGAAGCAAGCATTCGGGTCAGATACCACATTCAAGACCCATTCCCCAACCAATCTGGGGGAAGGAAGGGCAGAATAAACAAAGGGATCTACAAACTGACACAGAGACAAGTCTAATGTAATGGACGTGGCTGTTTACAGGAAAAGGCCTGGTGTATCCTTTATTGAAAACAAATGCTAGAGATTCCTAAGTTTCTATACTTCTAAGAATTCTAGAAAGACAAGGAATGATTGCTGTAAAATCTAATAAATCAAATCTCTACAGGAATTTTTACTCCACACCCACATCTCCTCCCAGCACCCCAAAACATGCCTTCCGAGGCTTTTGTTTGTTTTTGACACGGAGTCTCGCACCATCACCCGGACTGGAATGCAGTGGTGCGATCAAGTCTCACTGCAACCTCTGCCTCCCAGGTTCAAGTGATTCTCCTGCCTCAGCCTCCCAAGCAGCTGGGACTACAGGCACCCACCACCACGCCAAGCTAATTTTTTGTATTTTTAGTAGAAATGGGGTTTCACTATGTTGGCCAGGCTGGTCTTAAACTCCTGACCTCGTGATCCGCCTGCCTGGGCCTCTCAAAGTGCTGGGATTACAGGTGTGAGCCACCGCACCCAGCCCAGAGGCTTTAGAAAAGTAAATGGAGACAGACCCATTGGGCAGCAGGAAAGCAGCATGTAAAGCAGTACTTCATGAATTATGTAAGCAACATTCCTGTGTCAACAGGCTCCTAAAATAACAGAATTGAGGGAAAAGGCCCACCGTCTGAAGGAGTTCTCCTTTCCTTCTTCTCTTTGAGTGTCTTCCGAGGTTTTGCTTCTCCTGAGGATAAGGCTTGAACAACAGTTCACAGTTTTAATAGTACTAAGTCCTCCCTCAGTATACACATCCTGGTTCTTTCCACGTCTGTCATCCTCATAACTCACAGCTAAGACCAAGATGTCTGCCTTTCATCTCAGCTCCACCAGAGCACTGAACCCCCTGGCCCTGCCCACAGTGGGCACTCAAGAGTCTCTTTGTAAGGCAGAAGGCTTCTGCTTTCATACCAGGCTCACGTGCATAACAGGATTGTATTTGTTGAAAGAATTATTACGTTATCTTTATACTTTGTTATATAACTAGAATATGCTATATGGCACATTCTTATGTGCTCAAAATATAGGAGTAAATATTCAGCCAGGAATTCTTAAGCTGTTGCCCATGGTTCTCTGGAGTTTCCATTAATCCCCTGAAATTATATGTAAAGTGTTATCTACATGTGTACATGTACGTTTTTCTTGTGGGTCCACAGTGTTCAGTTATCTAAAGAAGCCCATTAACCAAAAAAGGAGTAAGTGCTACAATTTAAGCCTCTTCTGCCGTAGTAATTCCTACTAAAAAGGGAAATCCACCTTTGGTGAAGCCAGCAGAGGGCCCTGCACTACCCCTCCCCCACTCCCCGACAATGTGGCTGGGGCTCACTTGTGGGCTCCTCGTTGACTCGGCCCAAGGTATCCCCCTTGATGCGGGCAGCCAGCTCATCTGCAAACGATGTAGGCCTGCTTCTTTTCTACAGCAGGAGAAATCAAAAGAATCACTTTTTTGTAACAAACTAGTATACTTCACTTTGGACACCTAACAACATTATGTATACAAGCGCAAAGAAATTGAACTGAGGAGAAAACAGAGTTTAATTAAATGAATTTAAACATATGTACCCTACACAGCTCACCCAAGGAATAGGACTCATAAAATGTTCCTTCAAAGGGAGATGCTCTTTATTTCCTTATTTTTTTAATACTTCACTTTAATACTTAAAAATCTAAATAAGAAAATAAGAAAAAGGTGCATGGGTGGAGAGACAGGAGCACTATGGTCTTCAAACTCTGGAACCAGACATATTCTGAATGATCTGACTCATAAAATCATAACATCTGGACAAGAAAGTGGTACTTGTGAGGCAATTTGAGATGCTTGCCATTATTTTCCAAAGTGTAAATGAAATGACAAATATGCCAAAATGAGTTAAGTACAAAGTAAGTCACAGTAGAAAAAAAACAAGTCATTGGTTCCAAAACCCTGCCAAGTGACAGCAACTACAGCCTCCCTTACAGGTCTAGTATTTTCTTCAATGTCCTCAATATCTTCCTCCTCCTTCTCAGAGTCAGCGAAAAGGTCACAGCCATCATCATCCTCTTCCTCATCACTCATTTGTGTGGTGTGCTAAGAGTATAAAATACCAAATTAGAACTACTAGTAATTAAGCTAAAGAAGAGATACTGTCAGCCTTTAGGCTCCTCCTTCAAAGAAGTAACAGCTTTTTAAAATAATAATCATAATCATGATGCAGCAAGTTATGAAGCAAAAGATGTGCTGGAACAAATAATACACAAGATTTACTTCGAATCTAAATTTATATATATATATATATTTTTTTTTTGAAATGGAGTCTTGCTCTGTGGCCCAGGCTGGAGTGCATCAGCACGATCTCGGCTCACTGCAACCTCTGCCTGCCCAGTTCATGCTATTCTCCTGCCTCAGCCTTCCGAGTAGCTTGGACTACAGGCATGCACCACCACGCCTGGCTAATTTTTTGTATTTTTAGTAGAGATGGGGTTTCACCATGTTGTCCAGGCTGGTCTTGAACTCCTGACCTCAGGTGATCCACCCGCCTCAGCCTCCCAAACTGCTAGGATTACAGGCATGAGCCACCAAGCCCGGCCTAAAAATGTATCCTTTATAAGAATGTAACAACAAGAATATAAAAAGCAGAAAATTAAAATATCAAAAATGGCTGTTACTAGAGAAATATTTTTATTTATTTATTTTTGAGAAGGAGTTTCGCTCTTTTTGCCCAGGCTGACGTGCAATGGGGTGATCTCGGCTCACTGCAGCCTCCGCCTCCTAGGTTCAAGCCATTCTCCTGCCTCAGCCCTCTCAGTAGCTGGGATTACGGGCACCCGCCACCACGCCTGGCTAATTTTTATATTTTTGGTAGAGACGGGGTTTCACCATGTTGGCCAGGCTGGTCTCGAACTCCTGACCTCAGGTGATCCAACCATCTTGGCTTCCCAAAGCGCTGGGATTACATTCCCAAAGCACTGGGATTACAGGCATGAGCCACCGTGCCCAGCCTTTTACTAGAGAAATATAAACATCATCAGCATAGTCTTACCTTAGTAAGAATACTGAGTAATAGTTAAAAGGTAAAAGCTGTAACAACTAGAGAGCCATCCAAGGTAGGTCAAGCAAAAAAGCACAGAATAACAAATCCAGGATGATACCACGCCCCCTCTGCAAACACTACAGCATTTCTATGGAAACAGATGTGTTTATAAAAGCAAAGAAACAGACTTGGAAAGACATGCTCCCAGAGCATGATCCCAGTTACCTCTGAAGAGTATGCAGAGAAGGAAAGGACTGGAAGGCTCAAACTTAGCCTTATCTGTTAAGTTCTAATTTTTCCAAAGGTACACACTACTATGTATAATTAAAAAAAATTTTTTTCAATGTTTGAATCAATGAACTGTGCCAGGCATGTTAGTAAAAGCACTTTATTATCTAATTTAATCCTTACAACTTTGAGGTTAGCTGCAGCACACAAAACCAACCTGTTGCATAAGCTAGTGCTTTTACTCACTATACTGTACTGTTTTCGAAAAACTGTTTGTGGTCGGGCGTGGTGGCTCACGCCTGTAATCCCAACACTTTCGGAAGCTGAGGCAGGCAGATCACCTGAGGTCAAGAGTTCAAGACCAGCCTGGCCAACATGGCGCTACTCCATCTCCACTAAAAATACAAAAACTAGCTGGGCATGGTGGTGCATGCCTGTAATCCCAGCTACTTGGGAGGCTGAGGCACGACAATCACTTGAACCCAGGAGGTGGAGATTGCAGTGAACCAAGATTGTGCCACTGCACTCTAGCCTGGGTAACAGAGAGAGACTCCATCTCAAAAAAAAAAAAAAAGAAAAACTGTTTGCATTTACAGATCTTAATAGGAAATTCCATAGAAACAAATATCCTATGAAGAAAGACTGATAGTTAAAATTATAAAAATCAACCACATTTATGAATACAAACAGGAAAATACAGTACCAAGAAGAAAGTGTAAAATCCTTCATTTGATAGTTAAACATTTTTGTGAAAAAAATATTTCCCAGTTAAGAAATTTAAATGCAAATTTTTAACTAAAAGAAATTTAAAATAATCACCCCAGTGATGAGATTGTAGGAAAATCTACATGCATAATACTTAATTTCGAATGTCCACAAGACATTAAGAGTTATTAACATAACTCTATACCACCTTATTCTGAAGAAACAGTTCACAGAAGCAAAGGATTTCTATATATGAAAATATTGGCTGGGCGTGGTGGCTCAAACCTGTAATCCCAGTACTCTGGGAGGGCGAGGTGGGCGGATTGCCCGAGCTCAAGACCAGCCTGGGAAATGTGGGAAGACCCTGACTCCACTAAAAATACAAAAAATTAGCTGGGCATGGTGCCACATACCCATAGTCCCAGCTACTCAGGGAGGCTGAGGCATGAGAATCGCTTGAACCCTGTAGACGGAGATTGCATTGAGCTGGGATCACACCACTGCACTCCAGCCTAGGCAACAGAGCGAGTCTCTGTCTCAAAAACAAGAAAAGAAAATATTGAATACATTATTACATCAAAAACACAACTCTAGAAATAAACTCTTTCCCTTATACATTTAGAGATTATGACAATATCACATTCGGTATGTTTAAAGGTATAGAAGTTTACAATGCAAACTGCAAAGGCTATTTAAAATAAGGAGGCCAGGCGTGGTGGCTCACGCCTGTAATCCCAGCACTTTGGGAGGCCAAGGTGGGTGGATTACCTGAGGTCAGGAGTTCGAGACCAGCCTGGCCAACATGGTGAAACCCCATCTCTACTAAAAATACAAAAAAATTAGCTGAGCATGGTGGTGGGCACCTGTAATGCCAGCTACTCGGGAGGCTGAGGCAGAATTGTTTGAACCTAGGAGGCAGAGGTTACAGTGAGCTGAGATCACGCCACTGTACTCCAGCCTGGACAACAAGAGCAAAACTCCATCTCAAAAAAATAATAATAATAAATAAGGAAACATTTACAAAATGTTAACATAAAATGGCAGAAAATAAATGATGCACACTATGAAAAGAATATGCCCTTAGATATTCAAAAATTAAGATAACTGTGCTAAGACAGTAGGGTAAGAAGTTTTCATCTTGTGAATACTCATTAATGTTACTGCTAGATTGTCTCCAATTTTAAAACAGAAGAGGGACTCATGCAAAGTAGTTCAGTTTGGGTAACTGAGTCTTCTTTCAGAGGCTCTGTTTTCCAATTGTGTTTTTCACTTCTTTGAAACTTGTTTTCTAAGAAAAATAAACTATAAAGCGAAATTGGAAAAAACATATACAAAGGAGGTAGTTAGCCTAAATACATGAAATGCTTAATGGAAAATAAATTGCATACATGAAAAAATCCTCATTTTGTCATAAATCATTCCAAAGTAATTTCAGTATATATACTACGCTTCAATTAAAATGTAAAAACAAAGTCATTTCAATACATGAGCCTTACCCGGTTTTGATCATTGTCACTGTGATGGGCAAAATCTTCGTCTGACTCCTTTATGGGGAAGAAAAGGCTTTGTTGTTAAAGGGGCTTTACTTAGAAGCACAGAAATGATTGCAGGTCTAAGTCTCTGGGGCAGGCTGATTCTATGTCAAGTGGAGAAAAAGCTCTGACACTCAGTCTCTTTGTACTAACTACTGGTCACCCGAAGTATCAAGGTGCAGATAAGCTGGGTAGCTGGCAATATTGTGAAGGGTTGTTCCAGTTAACATGTAATTTTTGTGGTTCACTTAAATGCCTCTAACAATTTGTTCACATCACCTGCACTTTCAACTCTTGCCTTTGGATTTAAAGTAAGAGTTGCACATTTAACTAACTAAATTACTGAAAGTCAGTTTGTGTTATTTTATATTTTGGACTATACTGTCTCTATTTCCTCTCATTAGGATAACTACTTCATTAGGCCCAAGAAGTGCTACATCGGTAGCTAAAAGCAAGGGATTCCGCTAATGAGCACTGCTTTTGTTATACGAAAGTTACTTAAGAAAAGCTCATTTCCTGCTGTCAGGTTCTTCTTTGGAGGACTGGAAGAAGGGCGGGGGAGGGAGAGTGCAGAAAGGAGGACCAACAAGAGAAAAGCACACACACAACACTGTCTCCTTTTGGAAATCCCATACTCGAGGACTCTCCTGCAACATGGCTGTGTCCTTTGCAATAACGAATATCCCATCTAAAGAACAACTACAGATTCAACTGTAGTCAAGGCCCACAGACTCAAACTCTAGACAAGGGAATGAGATTATGCTCCGTGGATATGAAGGCACTAGTGGCAGCAGCAAAATAGAATGTAAATGGTTGCTTTCAGTATATCCTGCTCTAGGTTTTATAGTTTACAAAAGTTCTAAATGTAGATTTTTTTTCCTTAGAATTATTCAAAGACAGAATATACTCAAAGACTATATTCCAGGCAGAGATTCCACCAAAACATCTAAGCTGCCCTTCTCAAAAATATATTGGGTGAAAGAGATATTTGGTGGCAAGGTGGGAGAGAGGATAATAGTGAAAGAGATTAAAGCAGCTTTCCTTATTATTGTACATAAGGCAACAAGGAAATCCAACCCTTGGGGAAAAAAACTCAGAATGTGGCTTCTATCACTGTTAAAGGCTTTATGGAAGCAGATTATGAATTAGCAGTTATGCTATTTACTTAGCCTGCTAGGCCCATCTTAAGCTCGCTGCCCACCGTGACCTGGTCATACCAAACAGCCCTTACCTCCTCTTCTTTCTCTTCCTCAGTGTCCACAATACTGCCACGATCACTGCCTACAGAGCCTTCTGTTGAGAAGAGAGACAAGTGTCACCACACCAATATTCACAAGAAAATATCCTTAGCTCAAAATCACAAACCACCATACAACAGCATCACAGAGATCTTGATAAAACCATCTATACCCACTTACTGGAATTGAAAGTGTCATTATGGTGAGGAATTACATATTTATGTAGTCTTGAAGTATCTCTCCCCCAAAAAATTATCCATTACAAATAAAAATACAACTTGCTTGTACTCTTTAAAGATGTCAAGGTCATAAAAAGCAAAGAAAGGTTGAGAAATGGCATCACATTAAAAGATAACTGAAGATTTGACAACCAAATGTGGTGGTTGGTCCTGGATTGAGTCCTGGACCAGACAACAAAAGAGAGAGACTGTAACGGGTGTCACTGGGACAAACAGCAAAATGTGAACATAGCAGCAGATTGGATAATACCCTTATGTCCAGGAAAATATCCTGGCTTTGTAATTCTACTGTGATTATACAAGAGATTTCCTTGTTCTTAGAAAACACACACAGAGCATCACCTGAGGTCAGGCGTTCGAGACCAACCTGCCTAACATGGTAAAACCCCATCTCTACTAAAAATACAAAAATTAGCCAGGCGTGGTGGCAGACGCCTGTAATCCCAGCTACTCAGGAGGCTGAGGTAGGAGAATGGCTTGAACCCAGGAGGCGGAGGTTGCAGTGAGCCAAGATCGTGCCATTGCATTCCAGCCTGGGTAACCAGAGGGAAACTCCAGCTCAAAAAAAAAGAAAGAAAAAGAGCTGGGCACGGTGGCTCACGCTTGTAATCCCAGCACTTTGGGAGGCCGAGGCGGGCAGATCATGAGGTTACGAATTCAAGACCAGCCTGGACAATATGGTGAAACCCCATCTCTACTAAAAATACAAAAATTGGCCAGGCGTGGTGGTGCACGCCTGTGGTCCCAGCTACTCAGGAGGCTGAGGCAGAAAAATCGCTTAAATCCAGGAGGCGGAGGTTGCAGTGAGCTGAGCTGAGATCGCACCACTGCACTCCAGCCTGGGCAACAAAGTGAGACTCTGTCTCAAAAAAAAAAAAAAAAAAGAAAAAAAGAAAAAGAAAAGAAAAAAAGAAAACACACAGAGAAACATTTAGAAGTAACAGGGCATGAGCATGATGTCTCCCAAATAGGTTCAAGACAAAATATTATGTATATGTAGAGAACAATAAAACAAATGTGGTGAAATGTTTCTTAATTGGTAAACACAGGTGAAGGGTATATGAGAGTTCTTTGAACTATTCTTGAAACTTTAATGTAAAATTTGAAATTATTTTAAAATAAAAAAGAAATGTTAAGGAACAAAATTATTTGGTGAAGAAAAGTACCTTCACTGGACAGCTCTCCAAGACCTACATCTTCTTGTTCCATGAACAGCTTTGACCCAATGAGATATGGTAAAGGACGATCAATGTATAGATCCTGTACATCACAAAAGGAATAAGCTGTCAAACGTTTCAGTTGAAAACAAACTTACATGTGCCACCTGATATCCTGTTCCATCCTACTATCCTAAACAAGCTACATAACGAAGATGGAGAATAAGAAACACAGCAGGACTAAAAGTTAAAAAAAAAAAATTCTTTTTTTCACTGATTTTTTTAAAAGTCAAATCCTAGGTAAAGATGTCAAGGTAAGGCCGGGCACCATGGCTCATGCCTGTAATCCCAGCACTTTGGGAAGCCAAGGCGGGTGGATCACTTGAGGTCAGGAGTTTGAGACCAGCCTGATCAACACGGTGAAACTCCGTCTCTACTAAAAGTACAAAAAAATTAGCGGAACATGGTGGTGGGCAACTGTCATCCTAGCTACTTGGGAGGCTGAGGCAGAAGAATCACTTGAACCCAAGAAACAGTGTTGCAGTGAGCTGAGATTGCACTACTGCACTCCAGCCTAGGCAACAAGAGCGAAACTCCATCTCAAAAAACAAAACAAAACAAAAAAGATGCCAAAGTAAAGCTGTATCACACAGAATCTCCCTCCCCAAGGGCCTAATTAACAAAATTTAACAAAAATGGCAAAAGCCTACCCAAAGTTTATCAGCAGCAAGCAAACAGGGAAAAGGGTACAACCTCCTAGTATAAGGTCCAAGAAGAGGAGGACCAAGGAAAGAAACTGAACATTCTGGTGAGCTGTCCTCTAAAATTTAGCAGTACTAATGAGACATAATATATATATATATTTTAATATAAAAATAGATTAGGCCGGGCACAGTGGCTCATGCCTGTAATCCCAGCACTTTGGGAGGCTGAGGCAGGTGGATCACTTGAGGTCAGGAGTTTGAGACCAGCCTGGCCAACATGGTGAAACCCAATATCTACCGAAAATACAAAAAATTAGCCAGGTGTAGTGGTGCACACCTGTAATCCCATTTACTCAGGAGACTAAGACAGGAGAATCGCTTGAACTCAGGAGGCAGAGGTTGTGGTTAGCCGAGATCGCACCATTGCACTCCAGCCTGGGCAACAAGAGCGAAACTCCGTCTCATAAATAAATAAATAAATAAATAAATAAATAAATAAGATTATAACTCAATAAACAGAAGAACAATACCCTCTAGTGGTTCCACACTGTCGAATTTAGAAAAGTGAAGTTGGTAAAATAAGACCAGATAAGAAAACACAGTGAGGTGCAGGAGACTGTGGGCCCAACAGCACATGCTGGAGATCTGCTCATGTCAGCCGTCTACTCCTGTCAGTCCCATACCACACACACATTACAAATTTAGGGTCGGTTGGTTGCAGTGGCTCCCACCTGTAATCCCAGCACTTTGGGAGGCTGAGGCGGGTGGATCACTTGAGGTCAGGAGTTCAAGACCAGCCTGGTCACCATGGTGAAACCCTGTCTCTACTAAAAAATACAAAAATTAGCCAGGTGTCATGTTACATGCCTGTAATCCCAGCTACTTGGAAGGCTGAGGCAGGAGAATCACTTGAACCCAGGAGACAGAAGCTGCAGTGAGCCGAGACTGCACCACTGCACTCCAGCCTGGGCAACAAGAGTGAAACTCTGTCTCAAAAAAAAAAAAAAAAAAAAAAAGGGTCGAGAAAGTGCTCCACCCTTGCACAGCCTCCTACCTCCACTGCTGAAGGAAATGCTGCCCGGTCCCCTGTGAGGCATTGCCCTTTGGCAATGGTATCTCTTCCCTGTCAAAGGACTCTGGGGCAGGGGCAAATAATTCTGATGTTTCACACAACAGGAAGATTGGGAAGGTTAATGTAAAGGTTCAACGACACCACAGCAACCGATGGAGTATAAGGCAAAGACAGCATGAATTTGGACTAATTCTTCCTGACTCAGAAGACATGCCCAAATCCTCCTACAGAAGAAAAGTGTACCTCCACAACTTTGTCTTCAAGGGGAAAAAAAAAGAGAGAAAGTGCTGTGTGTCTTGGAAGTATCAAGTGTGGTCCAGCCAATACATTTCCCAGAGTCCACTGCTGACTTTTAAAGGCATACAGTGAAAATCTAAGCAGCAAGTGTACTGGTCAGTGCCAAATGATCTGCCTCAATTTGGTGTGACTCAGCAAAGCTGAAACTGGAAGAGAAATGTGCAGCTACAGAATAACAAGAAGAGTTTGGTTCAGGCTGGGTGTGGTGGCTCATGTCTGTAATCCCAGCACTTTGGGAGGCCAAGGCAGGCGGATCACCTGAGGTCGGGAGTTCGACACCAGCCTGGCCAACATGGTGAAACCCTGTCTATACTAAAAACACAAAAATCAGCTGGGTGTGGTGGTGGGCGCCTGTAATCCCAGCTACTCGGGAGGCTGGGGCAGGAGAACCGCTTGAACCCGGGAGGCAGAGGTTGCAGTGAGCCAAGATCGTGCCACACACTCCAGCCTGGAGGACAGAGTGAAACTCCGTCTCAAAAAAAAAAGTTTGGTTCTGTGGCATGTTTTAATTCAGAAGGCCTCGTGTGTCACAAGGCCTCTTTCTATAAATCACTGTGGTAACTTTCTGTGTTCACTACCGAGAGACTCTGTGTCACTCCAATTATCTCTTTGAACAATGTGGGAGAAAGTATGCCAAGCAACCAACACTCACTAGGCTATGAGGGAGCCTGGACATGAATGCTCACAGCAGCTTCATTTGTATTTAATAATTGCCCAAATCGGAAACAACCCAAATGCCTTTCAGTTCTTCTGCAGTCTTCCTTAGCCCAAGCTACATAATTTCAGGTTCCCAACACTCTCTGTTTCTTCTGAGCCTCCCCACCCTTCAAACCCCAATTCAAATATCATCTTTGCCCCAAAGTTCCAGCTGGAAGTCAATTCTCTCTCAGGGCATTTACAATGGTTACTCGTATGAATGTCTCCTCTCTCCCACCAGACTGCAACACACACCTCGAGAGTACAGGTCATGCTCTGCATCTTTGCACCCCCAACTTGACATGTTGCCTTGCACCTCACAAGTACTCCATCAGTGCTCGGGTAAAGCGAGTCTTTCTGGTGGAGTCAATGTGAGACTACTAAGTGACATACTCACTTCCCAGAGGTTAAGTCCATGACTTACTAGTCGTGTGCCCAATTAAAGTAGCCCAAACACAATAGCTGTGCAATAAATATTTAAGTTGAATGTCTTCACCTTTGGTTCAAGGATCAGTTCCACCCGCCCATTAGCATCATCTTCCTCAGAGTCTGAGTTTCCTGCTTTGATATCAAGTTGCTCAAAGGCACTGTCCAATACTTGTAAGCCATAGTTCACAGCCTCCTGGACTTTAGGAATGAGATCTACTTCTTTCTGCTCTCGAGTCTTCTCCTACAAAATAAATACCACGCAGTATGGGTCTCCAATATACTGATACCACCCCAAGAGAATACTGTGAATGTTCTCTAAAGCCTAGCCTCAAGCTCCAAAAAAACTTATTTAAAAATGTTAACAAAGTCAAATTCTGCTGAATGCCTTGACACAGACTTTGGAGTAAGACTGCAAGTTTTAAATCCCAAGTTTGCCCCTTTCTGGACATGCATCAAACTACCTAAGGTTCCAGAGCTCAAGGGTCATCGTCCACAAAAGCAGAAGTACAAATACTGTGTGGAGAAGTATCCTAACAATGAATGCACGCCGTTTCCCCACTACTGGAGGGCCTAGACTCTCAGACTCACCATGACTATCCCACGAGCCCTGGTTATCCCTTGGGTAATCTTAGGTGTTAAGACTTAGAAGGAAGGTCACAGAGGTCTCATTTTTCAATTACAGTTTAAAAAGACAAAAAAAAAAAATACTGGACAATTATAATTATTTTATAAATCTGTTCTACATCAAAAGGGTGTCATTTTCATCTCTGGTCTATTCTGTGTATACCCTACAACAATGCCTCACTCAAGAAAAAAGGTTTGTTTCATATCACCAACAGGCTGAGAATCTCCCTCAGGTGTCTTCTTCCTGCAACAGCAACCCTCAATGGCAGTCCCCGCAGACACAAGTGTGCCGTTGTGAGAAATACCGAAAAATATTTAGTGTCATTTCCCCCCCTCACAAATATTCTAGAAGGAACCAAACCACACAGTGCTGTTCTGAGGGCCAAAGGCAAAAAAAACCCTATGAGTATTTTAGTCTTTTATCTCAAGTACTGAAGTCTTTCTAACTGAACTTTTTTGTCTTGGTTGTGTATTTTTCTACTTGGATATGCTTGATTCTGAGTTAAATAGCTAATACTGTACTGAGTTTGTGAAAATGTGTATGAAATATATAGTGGTTTCTAAAAATAGTACATTAAATACCTATCACCTTCAAATTAAACCCTGAATTGGTATAACCACGTAGTACTGCACTTAAATGGCGAGCAAATCCTTGAGTTCCATTAAAAATAAAATAACCTGCTGGGCACAATAGCTCACGCCTGTAATCCTAGCACTTTGGGAGGCCAAGGCTGGCAGATCACTTGAGGTCAGGAGTTTGAGACGAGCCTGGCCAACATGGTGAAACCCCATCTCTACAAATACAAAAAAATTAGCCAGGCGTGGTGGAACACGCCTGTAGTCCCAGCTACTCGGGAAGCTGAGCCAGGAAAATCACTTGCACCCAGGAGGCAGAGGTTGCAGTGAGCCGATATCGTGCCACTGCACTCCAGCCTGGGCGATAGAGTGAGACTCCGTCTCAAAAAAAAAATTTTTTTTTAATAAAAAATAAAATAAAATAAAGTAACTTTTTTTTTTTTTAAATGCTGGCAACAGGCAGAACTATAGCTGGTTTCGAATACTCTTTTCCTAGTCTACCAGCTTCATCTGTTATAAGTAATAATTGCTGACAAAGCACCAACCTTTACAGGTGATCCGTATTTTCTGAATAAATGAGAACAAATTCAAAGCTACTCCAATAATAAACTTATTCACAGTCCATGTGTCTTCCTGAGTGGAAGAAAAAGAAACCTCTGCTGGAGTGCTAAGAAGTCAGTGTGACCCAGAACCTCTTAGCTATGTTTTGGGCTCTGGTGTGAAAAGATCTCAGGAAGAAGGCTGGTCCATCTGTAACTCAGGAAGCCACAGGAAAAAAATGACCTCTGTGACCCTCCAGATCTGTAATATGTACTATCTGGCCCTTTACAAAAGAAGTTTGCTGACTTCTACTCTATTCTTATACCAGAATTCAAGGATTTGATCTCTGTATTAGTTAATACACTACATTTCAGAAACAAAGGAAAGAATCCCCTCTCAGGCTGCTGTCAGGAGCAGTCCCTCCCTTTCCCACCCCGCCCACCATCCCCCAGCTCCCACGTAACACATTGATCTCCATCACACTTTTCAAAGTCAGAAACTCAGCTGAAGAGTGATTTCATACAAGTACCTGCTCTGTTTTTTCTGCCTCAGCCTTGAGTACTGGCTCCTCCACTTCTTCATCATATACACGCTAAATATGGAAGCAAACTCAATGTTAAAAGGTCAACACGTCATTGGAAATAAATCACAATATAAGAACTAAACACACAGTAACTAAGGACAAAGATGGGGAAGGAAATGGTTATTCAGCAAAGGGCTGAGACCACTACCAGTGGGTGTCCGTGACAGTGGGTCAGGGACAAACAGCAAAGAATAATCCATTCGCCAAAAAAAAAAAAAAATTTTTTTTAAATACAAATGACTAGGAAACATGGTGAAACTTTAACTTCGTTGTAAACCAAGAGTTGCAAAAACAGTAAGATATCAGTCTTCACACCTTTTCATTTAACCTAATAATGTTGCTGGGCAATGATACAATATTCTCGCCCCAGGTTACGGAGAATGTCAACTGGTGTAATTTATCAACTAGGAAACAAGAACTTCAGGATTTTGAACAAGGAAAATGGTAAGGGCAAAACTTATTTTCATTCAGTTGCTTAAAATGGCTGATAAATTTTTATTATCCCATTTGTATGAAAGCAGAGAGAAAAATCTACCACTGACTTGCCAGAAAGGCTGGGCACTTGACTGACCCTGACAGCATGGGTAGGCAAGACTCTCTTTTCCAGAAAAGACCCACTGCTCTGCCAAATCACTGTGATTCTTGGTTTTTAAAATCATTTTTATGTTTTAAAAACTACCAAAGTACAACATGCTGTAAGCCCAGCACTCTCTTGAGACCGAGGCAAGGGGATCACTTCAGCTCAGGAGTTCAAGACCAGCCCGGGCAACATACTGAGACCTCATCTCTACAAAAAATACAAAAATTAGCCAGGTATGGTGGTGTGCACCTGTAATTCCAGCTACTTGTGGGGCTGAGTCAGGAGGAACTCTTGAACTTGGGAGGTAAAGGCTGCAGTGAGCCCTGATCACACCACTGCACTCCAGCTTGGGTGACAAAGTGAGACCCTATCTCAAAAACAAAATGAAATGAAATTAAAAATTTTAAAAAAGAAATAAATAAAAAATATAAATGAACTGATGAAAATCTTCTGGCATTAGACAGTGGCCGTGATTATAAAACTTTGAGTACACTAAAACCCACCAAACTGTATACTTTTTAAAGGAGTGAATTTTATGGCATGTGAATTCTATCTCAATTTTTAAAATTTTAAGTCAATATAAAGGCACATGTAAAAGAGATGTATTTTAAAATAGTTCCCTCCCTATCCCCAACCTGATCCTTGGAATACCCAGTGTAAGTAAGCCTGGTGTGTATGCTCATTTCCTGAGGCTCTTAACACAAATATAAGCAAACACGTGCATATATTTAGAGCTCTCCTACCCTTCCTGCTTATTTATTTATTTATTTAGAGACAGAGTCTAGCTCTGTCACCCAGGCTGGAGTGCAGTGGCAGGATCTTGGCTCACTGCAACCTCCACCTCCCAGGCTCAAATGATTCTCTTGCCTCAGCCTCCCGAGTAGTTGGGATTACAGGCGTGCACCACCACGCCCAGCTAATTTGTTTTTGCCCTTTTTTTTTTTTTTGAGACGGAGTCTCACTCTGTTGCCAAGGCTGGAGTGCAGTGGCGCGATCTTGGCTCACTGCAAGCTCTGCCTCCTGGCTTCACGCCATTCTCCTGCCTCAGCCTCCCAAGTAGCTGGGACTACAGGTGCCTGCCACCATGCCCGGCTAATTTTTTTTGTATTTTTAGTACAGATGGGGTTTCACCATGTTAACCAGGATGGTCTCTATCTGACCTCGTGATCCGCCCACCTTGGCCTCCCAAAGTGCTGGGATTACAGCTGTGAACCACCATGCCTGGCCTGCATTTTTTTTTTTTTTTTTTTAGTAGAGATGGGGTTTCACCATGTTGGCCAGGCTGGTCTCAAACCCCTTGACCTCAAGTGATCCGTCGGCCTTGGCCTCCCAAAGTGCTGGGATTACAGGTGTGAGAGCCATTGTGCCCGGCTGAAACTGATTATTTATTTATTCTTTTTACCTAGAGAGGGATTTTACCTAGAGAGGGAATAAATAAATCTTAATAGTCATTCCCAAATTCTATGCACAAATGTGTAGAATTCCCTGTCACTAGCAGCATACTCAAGTGCCCCTTACCCAAACCTTTGCCAGCAATGGCTCCTGTCCACCCATCTTTAAGTATCTGCCAATCTGACCAAACAATGTTGTTTTCAAATGATCATATCTTCTGACCCAAAATTCTACTTCTTGAAATTTAGCTCCAATGAAAATTATCATAAATGCAAACATCAGAATATTCATGGTATCATGATTTCCAGCAGAAAGTCACAAATACCAAATTTATAATTCTATGCAATTCCAATCAAACACTAATAAAATATTCTGTGGCACAATATAGTAAGATAATCCTGCCGGGGGCAGTGGCTCATGCCTGTAATCCCAGCACTTTGGGAGGCTCACGCCTGTAATCCCAGCACTTTGGGATAATCTGCAGTCAGGAGTTTGAGACCAGCCTGGCCAACATGGCAAAACCCCATCTTTACTAAAAATATAAAAATTAGCTGGATGTGGTGGCGGGTGCCTGTAATCCCAGCTACTCAGGAGGCTGAGGCAGGAGAATCGCTTAAACTTGGGAGGCAGAGGTTGCAGTGAGCCGAGATTATGCAACTGCACTCCAGTCTGGGCAACAAGACTGAAACTCTATCTCAAAAATAAATAAATAAATAAGTAAAAGATAATCCTCAAATTCACACAGAAAAGTAAAAAGCCAAAGATTGATAACCATGACAATTCTGAATAAAAAGAGATTATGGGGACTTGCCCTAATGAGACATTAGAAATCTGCGGTATTTAAGTTTATGATACTGGCAGACAGCAGAGAAACAAAACAAACAGCAGAGGGCAGAAACAGACCCACAATTCCATGGAGGCCTGATTTTATTTTCACATAAACACACACAAACATTCATACATAATAGTCAATGAAGAAAAGAACAACTACACAATAAAGGTTATCTATAAGGGATAAAAATGAAATCCCTCTCTAGGTAAAAAGAATAAAAAGTTGGCCAGGCATGGTGGCGAACACCTGTGGTCCTAGCCAGCTATTCAGGAGGCTGAGGTGGGAGGATGGCTTGAGCCCAGGAGTTTGAGGCTGCAGTGAGCTGTCTGCACCACTGAACTCCAGCCTGGGCAACAGAGGGAGATCCTGTCTCAAAAACAAAAAAAAAGAATAAAAAGGCAGAGATACCAAGGAATCCCCACCCAAAATGATTAGTTAAGGATATGGGGGGTAGGCACCTTTGAAGCAAATGTGGCAAAATATGAAACTACTGATGCTAGGTGCTATATTTTCTTAGCACTTGTGGTTTCTCTCTAAACTTTTCTTTTTTTTTTTTTTTGAGACAGAGTCTCACTCTGTCGCCCAGGCTGGAGTGCAGTGGCGCAATCTTGGCTCACTGCAAGCTCCGCCTCCCGGGTTCACGCCATTCTCCTGCCTCAGCCTCTCCGAGTAGCTGGGACTACAGGCGCCCGCCACCACACCCGGCTAATTTTTTTTTTGTATTTTTAGTAGAGACGGGGTTTCACCGTGGTCTCCATCTCCTGACCTCGTGATCCGCCCGCCTCGGCCTCCCAAAGTGCTGGGATTACAAGCGTGAGCCACCGCGCCCGGCCTCTCTGAACTTTTCTATTTATTTATGAAACATTTCATAAATAACATCTAATATTGGAAGATTATTAAATTATGATATGGTTTAAGAACAAAAAAATCAAATTCACAAAAGTCTCAAAGATGGGTTAAATAAGTTCACATTAAGAAAAAAAGTAGGCTGCAACTGTAAATACACACACACACACACACACACACACACAGTCATCTAGAAAAGGTTAAAGTTAAAAAACAGGAACAGAAAAAAATACACTGAAAAGTTCAATGGTTGGTTAATTTGGGGTAGCTGATTTTTTGTAGGTTCAATTATTTATTTATTTATTTTTTTTTTTTTTTTTTGAGATGGAGTCTCTGTCACCCTGGCTGAAGTGCAGTGGCAGGATCTTGGCTCACTGCAAGCTCCACCTCCCAGGTTCACACCCTTCTCCTGTCTCAGCCTCCCGAGTACCTGGGACTACGGGCGCCCGCCACACCTGGCTAATTTTTTTGCATTTTTCAGTAAAGACGGAGCTTCACCGTGTTAGACAGGATGGTCTCGATCTCCTGACCTTGTCATCTGCCCGCCTCGGCCTCCCAAAGTGCTACAGGTGTGAGCCACCGCACCCGGCCTACTGTAGGTTCAACTCTTTTAAGCCTGATGTCTGCATGGGAAATGGACTTAGAATGTATGTGCTAAACGTTAAGAGGCTCCCCTCAAGCTGAGGAAATTTCACGATTTTTCTTTTTCTTACTTTTCCTAATTGCTCTATAAAGATCAGGAAATATTTGGTAATTTTCAAAGTCAGGACCCCAAAAAGGTAAGTAAATCTCAAAAGTGAGACTTTAAGACCTGGCAGCTACCATGGTTACTTATCAGCAGCCTGCAGCTAGAAAGCTAAACGTGACATCTAAGAAACCTAAACCCATGGGACCTAAAGCCCATGGGATCTTTTCAGGGTGAGCAGGACTATGCATCCTCAGGTACTTCATATCCAGCAGATAACCGTGCTAACTTCTTTCATCCTCACCTGCTAAACTCACAGCTTCATGTGTTTTGTGATCAATTTACAGTCAGATAGCTATACCCAGGACTGTTAAATATCTTTGGTATTGCTCCTCATCTGGGAGACAGGGTAAAAGGGGAAAGTGGGGAACTGGGGAAAAAGGGACCAGGGCTGGAGAGTAACAGATTATACACAGCCCTGGTCCCTTTCATTTATGCGTACTCTCATTCATTCAAATATTCACTGGGTCCCTAAATATCAGGCTTGTGCTGGACCCCTCAAATATATTTGTTGTTAAAAATATGGGGCTTGATTTAGCAGGAGAGTCCAACTCATCGAATCCCATCAATAACTGTAAAATTACAATTATAAGAAGTCTACTAAAGAATGTGATGCTTCAAGTGCTTTTATCCAGGGGGTCTGCCTAGTGCAGAGGGTCCAGGAGGAAGTAATATAATTGAGCAGAGACCTAGAAGACAGACAAATGTCAATCAAAGGGTAGAGGCATAGGAAGCAATGTAAGCAAAGGCCCCATAGCAGCAGGGCATATGGCATCTCCAAGGAATGAGAAGGCTGGAGTGTCAAAAGCAAGGGGCATTATGTAAAATAAAGCAGGTCTAGGGGGTGAGGGAGAAACCTGTGCAGGAAATTATATGCCAATAAGGCTTTTGGGCTTTACCTCCTTCTCTCTAATTGCTGAGTACTTGACAGTTTCAGCAACTCCATCTGTATCTTCAATAGAAAAGTAGAAAAGGAGGGAAAAATGACCAAAATTCAGCTTTTATAAATCAACAGGAAGATGATCTGGAAAATTAACCCATTTATGCCTAGTGTCCCATTATTGGAACGCTAAGCTTATGGGAGTTACGTATATCCTACTGCTCAAGGTCATTGCCAAGGTCTGGCTTTTCACAAAAAAATTCTAACCTTGGGCATAAACGGGTTAATTTGTTTCATTCTGGAATTTTTTTTTTAATTTTACAAAGCTGATTTTGAAACAATTGACTTTAAAAAGAAAAAATCCTCCCTCACCAGTTCATTTAACAAACTAAAGTCATTAACTATGGCACTTGGTATTTCAGGATGCAATTCCTAAATTAACAGATAATTAAGCCTTTAGAATTGTGTTGCCTTCTAATTAGACACTAGAACACTGGCCAATGTTAATTAGTATTTCTTCTCCCTCCGAGTCCCCTCTTGAGCCTTTACTAATGCTACTAATTTCTCTTGCCCTAGAAAGTCTTGACTGTTCTCGCCCTAGAAAGTCCGGATTGTTTCACTAACTTTATAATATAGTTTGCAACTTTGTGGCTGCCTCTGAGGCTAATTAGTAAAACCCAGAAACCTATCTGACTTTGAATGTTTCTGATAAATTACCATGAAACCAAATGGCACCATAATTCAAGCTGGAATTGTATTACCTAAGTACTGATGACAGGGTTTGAAAATAAAACATTAAAAAGCCAGATCACCGGGTATGGTGGCTCACACCTGTAATCCCAGCACTTTGGGAGGCCGAGGCAGGTGGATCACGAGGTCAGGAGATCGAGACCATCCTGGCTAACATGGTGAAACCCCAACTCTACTAAAAATACAAAAAAATTAGCCGGGCGTGGTGGCGGGTGCCTGTAGTCCCAGCTACTCAAGAGGCTGAGGCAGGAGAATGGCATGAACCTGGGAGGTAGAGCTTGCAGTGAGCCGAGATTGCACCACTGCACTCCAGCCTGGGCGACAGAGTGAGACTCCATCTCAGAAAAAAAAAAAAAGCCAGATCACTTACAAATATATATCAGCAAGTATATTTTTTCAGAGTTTTATTAAGTATTAGCTGTTTTCTCAGTATTATCATGCTTTGCCACAAATGAAAAAAAACCTATAGCATGTGGCCTTATAGAAGGTCTGGGAAGTAATTAAGATTTGGCAGTGGCAAACAGCACATCCGGAGAAGAGTTCTGGCTGCAGACTGGAAGGCAAACGGGCATCAAGACTTAACACTAAGGGCCAAGCACAGTGGCTCACGCCTGTAATCCTAGCACTTTGGGAGGGTGAAGCAGGATAACTGCTTGAACCCGGGACGTGGAGGTTGCAATGGGCAGATCGCTTGAGGTCAGGAGTTCAAAAGCAGCCTCACCAACATGGTGAAACCCCATCTCTACTAAAAATACAAAAAAATTAGCCAGGCCTGGTGGCGGGAGCCTGTAATCCCAACTACATGGGAGGCGTGGGCAGGAGGATTGCTTGAACACGGGAGGTGGAGGTTGCAGTGAGCCAAGATGGTGTCACTGCACTCCAGCCTGGATGACAGAGCAAGACTCTGTCTCGGAAGAAAAAAAAAAAAAAGCTAAGGCTAAAGGGATGGAGAGATGGACGGAAAACAGGAAATCCCCAGTAGCGGACAGAAATAAAGAACAATTACCAAAACACAATGAAACAAAACCAAAAAGACTCCACAAAAACTACATCATGGAAAACTCAGAATCTACGAAAACTTGGCTAGAAAAGAAGAGCTGGAGAAAAGATAAGACCTAAGACTGTGATTGAGAAAAACTGTATGATGTTCCCCATTTCTCCCCACTGAAGTATTGATCTGGCACCAATCTAGTACCAATCTGGTACAGGCACATTGGGTACAAAGTAAACTTCCCTTGCCAGGCGTGGTGCCTCAGGCCTGCAATCCCAGCACTTTGGGAGGCCAAGGTGGGCGGATCATGAGGTCAGGAGATCGAGATCATCCTGGCTAACTCAGTGAATCCCCGTCTCTTCTAAAAATCCAAAAAATTAGTCAGGCGTGGCGGCACGTGCCTGTAGTCCCAGCTACTTGGAAGGTTGAGGCAGGAGAATGGCGTGAACCCGGGAGGCAGAGCTTGCAGTGAGCGGATATCGCGCCACTGCACTCCAGCCTGGGTGACAGAGCGAGACTCTGTCTCAAAAAAAAAAAAAAAAAAAAAAACTTCCCAAATCCTTTGGGACTCTGGTGCTGCAGCACTGACTGCAGAGAAGAGCTGACTACCTGATCCAGCAAGGAAAGTACAGAATGAAAAGAACAGGAGTGCTTAAAAGGACACCAAATTAATCTTGATGAAAACATTATGGGGCTGTGCACACCACACAAGTTGAGTCTAGAGTCCCTGACTTTTCCAGTGAGATAGTCAGGACCAAGCATGGACATTCTGTGTAAACAGTCAGAAAACTACTGATTTTCCTTGAATACTTTTTTTTTTTTTTGAGACCGAGTTTCGCTCTTGTTGCCCAGGCTGGAGTACAATGGCAGGATCTCAGCTCACCGCAACCTCCGCCTGCCAGGTTCAAGCAATTCTCCTGCCTCAGCCTTCCCAAGTAGCTGGGATTACAGGCATACGCCACCATGCCCAGCTAATTTTGTATTTTTTCAGTACAGATGGGGTTTCTCCATGTTGGTCAGGCTGGTCTCGAACTCTCGACCTCAGGTGATCCACCCGCCTCGGCCTTCCAAAGTGCTGGGATTACAGGTGCGAGCCACCACGCCCGGCCGAATACTTGTTATTTTTCAAACTCATGAGTACTCCTTTGCTGTTAAAGGAAATAACTGGCAAAGAGATCTCTAACACCTTTATTAATATCTTTATTTTACATATAGCTCTCCAAAAAAACACAGGAAGTGGCATTTAACTCGAGCTACTAAAAAATGCACAAACATGCTGCACAAGTTGACTACAATGGCATTCTCTGGTGTTCTCTTAACTATTCTAAATCTTGGGCTTTTTTTTATAATTTCGTGATTCTGAAAACTTTATTACTTTATATCTAACAATCTCAGGAGATAGCTTACTTTAATCATCCTTTTTCCACAAATGAATGCTGATATTCAGAAAATTGGAACACCCTATGAGAAACACAGGTCTGTTACCTAAGGTTCCTCTCCATCCTCATCTCTTAAGTCTCCACTCTGCTCCAGCCACACTTACTTCCTTTGTATGCTGGAATTACACTATTTGCCAAGGGAGAGGCTCTATCTAATTTACCTATGTATTCCTACCATCTAGAAAAAACAGTAAATAGACAAAAATCACACATAGGTTTAAGCTCAGTAATCTGTTTATAGTTGATGCCATATTTTAAGTTTAGCCATCAGAAACTTTAGTTGAGAATACTGCAAGCAGACATATATATCCCCTGAATATAATTTATCAGAACATAATGACCCCAATCACATGCTGGTGTCCAGAGGGTCTAACCATGTAAACAGCTGTCCTTACAGATCACGCCACAACAAAGGTAGTGTGAGTGCCACACAATTCAGCACAATTGCTGACTACTCTCAAAACTGACAAAAGATGGAAGCACTGAAGTATAAGAAAATTTTATCATTAGACTTTTTTAGAGGCTTGGAAAAAAGGACTTAAAACTTTACAAATAAAAAAGAGGCATTAATCCCAGAGAAAAAAGCTTCAATTACCAAGAACCACACTTCCACCAAAATTTAGGAGGGAACCTAACAGTAAGTTATTTAAAATTACAATATCTCCTACTCCCAAAAAAGGAATTATAACTAAATAACTCACATTCTCAATGAACTGGGTATTAGAGAGCATAAGGAAGTCATTGAAGACATTATGCAGGCGACAATCTGTGGCTTTGGTTTCCCGAATTAGTCCGTCCACTTGTTTCTTGATTTCATGGGTCCTAGAGATAGTTTGCTGTGAAAATTCCTGTAGAAACTGTAGTAGCTATTTTAAAAAATAAACATACAGTAGTATGAATGTTACATGTATCTATTCTGCATGTCACATCAAAAAAGAACCCATTTCCTTTCACCTTTGAGTGTTAGAATGTGAAAGAAATGCTTTTTTTTTTTTTTTGAGACGGAGTTTCACTGTTTCCCGGGCTGAGTACAGTGGCGCCATCTCGGCTCACTGCACCTCCCGCGTTCAAGCGATTCTCCTGCCTCAGCCTCCCAAGTAGCTGGAATTATAGGTGCCTGCCACAACGCCCAGCTAATTTTGTTTATTTTTAGTAGAGATGGGGGTTTCACCATGTTGGCCAGGCTGGTCTCGAACTCCTGACCTCGTGATTCGCCCACCTCAGCCTCCCAAAGTGCTAGGATTACAAGTGTGAGCCACCGTGCCCGGCCGGAATGCTGGTTTTGACAAGTACTAAAACCAAGTGACATTGAAAAACACTAAGAAAGCTCATCAAAAGAGTGGCAATGAGCTAATGGACACCTAACTCGTTTCTGGAAAAATTTAAAATCCCTGTTTGGCACTGGGTGTGGTGGCTCACGCTTGTAATCCCAGCACTTTGGGAGGCTGAGGAGGGGTTATTGCTAGAGTCCCGGAGTTGGAGACCCGTCTGGGCAACATAGCAAGACCCCCATCTGTACTAAAATTAAATAAATAAACAAATCAGACAGGTGTGGTGGACGCCTATAGTCCCAGCTACTCAGAAGGCTGAGGTGAGAGCATCACCTGAACCCCAGAGGATTCAGTGAGCCAAGATCGAGCCACCTGCACTCCAGCCTGGGCGACAGGGCGAAACCCCGTCTCCTTTTAAAAGTCGTCTTTGGTTGTCAATCTACAGAGATCACAGACCAAGGGTGAGCTAATCAACCACCACTCTTATTCAAAAATCCTATTCATTTGGGACTCGAACAGTTCTGAGCTTTTTGGGACCCCGATTTGAAGAATCCCATTAAAGGATATCCACATACTGGCTTGTCTCCCACCCCATTTAGTCCAGGTCCCAACAGGAATCGCCTCCCTAGTACCCGAGCAATCCCTCAGTGTGGCGGAAACGGATTTCCCCTCTGGATGGAGCTGAGAGCACTGCCAGAAACCCCGTGAAGGGAACGTCGCGTCTGGGCCGCGGTCAGGGTCTGCCCCTCTCCCTGGTGGCCGGGGACTGCCAGGGTGGCATTCTCGGGGGCTAAACGGGGCTTCTGTTCCTAAGAGGGCAGGCAACGGGACGGGTCAGGTGCAGGGGCAGTCGCGGCCCGGTCCTCCCGCGCGCAGGCCAAGCGTCACCCCTGCCGCTCTCGCGTCCCCGGGGCCCGCCTCTCACGCCCGCGTCGGCCGCCAGCGACCAGCTCTGGCTACTCCTGCGGATCTCCTCCACCGACCACGGCCGCTCCCACACGGGCTCCGACGCCGGCACCAGCTCCTGGTCGGGGGTGGTCCGGTTCATCTGCAGCGAAAAAAACGAGAAGAGAGGCTGAGACTGAGGGCACCAGGGACGGCGGCCCCAGCCCAGGCCGGCCCCTCTCCGGCCCGCCGCCCTCACCATCCCAGCCGCCAGGCTTGGTGGGCTCCGACGCTGCCCGCACGCGCCGAGGACTGCAGAGCACCGGAAGCCTAGCCCCAGCCAAGCTGCCCAGGGCGTGAACGGCCTCACGTGACCTGACGTCACGTGACAGGACCTGCACGTGATCCGACCTACGATGCTGAGGGGAGGAAGCTGCGGAAGTGGACTGGGACTGGAGTTTGGGGTTCTACGCTAGGTTGGGGCGGAGGAAGCTGGAGGAGAGGGGCTGACGCCAGGGAACGCTGCAGAGGCGGGTTGGCCGGGTGGCGCAGCGGCCCAAGGCCCGAGGCAGCGGCGCGGGATCGGCCACAGCACCGGCCGCCAGTTTGGCGGGTCTGGAGAGAGGGGACCTCAAGCAGCCCGTGGAGCAACCAGCCTGGGAGCCTTCGACGTCGGCGCTGTGGGCGAAGGAAAAGGCCTGGCCTGCTGCCTCTTCTCTTGCAGCAAAATCCGCTGCTGTGAAGGAGCTGATAGGCGGGCGCCTTGTAGATAGAGAATCCCTGATCTGCCTGGGCATCATCTTGCTCTTTATGACCTGCTTGGCTGTCACTGTGTAGGGCCTGCATAAAGTCCTTTGCACTCTCAGCATTGCCCTCAAGTTCAAGGACAAGCTTCTCATTATGACAGGCATAAAACTCTTTATAATTCGTCCTCCACTCTCCCAGCTCAGGGCTCCAGCTGTTCTGTCTCACACTTCCTTGAAGTTCCTCTGCTGAGTCGCCCTTGTGCCAGACCAACTTACTAAAATAAAAATCCCAATTTCTTTCCAGTCAGGTGTGCCCAAGGGCGAGTTATTTAACTTTTCTGAGCTTTCCTCGGTAAAACGAAGCTATATATCTTGCAAGGATGTGATATTAAAGTGATAATATTGTAAAACAGCTGCCACGGTGCTTGGCCGAGGGTGAGCCTTCAACCTAGAACATACCACTGTCCTCATGCACCTTGCTCACACTCCCAATCCCGGACTTTTCTTCTGTAGTCACCTCAGTTATCACCTCATTAAATAACCTGATTATCCCAAGTACAGCTTAAGTGACTTAAGTTATTTTCAATGGCTAGTGGAAGGGGCTCCGCTACATTGGAGAGCTGGGGTGGTCTGGAGTTCCACGGTGTGGTGGGCCAGGGGACACCTCTCCTGCGGCCTCTCAGTGTCTCGCCGGCGGGGTTCGGCCCGAGCTAGTTAGACACAGCCCTTGGCGGATTTAAACAACCTAAACATTAAACAATACAGCTGCCTCAAATCTTTGGGAATTTCAGAATGACTGGCACTGCCGAAGCTGTTCCAAATTTTGAAGAGATGTTTGCTAGTAGATTCACAGAAGATGACAAGGAGTATCAGGAATACTTGAAACGCCCTCCTGAGTCCTCTCCAATTGTTGAGGAATGGAATAGCAGAGCTGGTGGGAACCAAAGAAACAGAGGCAAGCGGTTGCAAGATAACAGACAGTTCAGAGGCAGGGACGGCAGATAGGGGTGGCCAAGTGACAATCGATCCAATCAGTGGCGTGGACAATCCTGGGGTAACAATTACCTGCAACACAGACAAGAACCTTACTATCCCCACCAATATGGACATGGTTACAACCAGCCGCCCCCTTACGATAGAAATGTTGGCAGCTTTTAGTAAAAGCATTTACTCTGTTACCACGACAAAAGTTTGGGTGTCTTCTGTCGGTCATAGTTGTTTTTTTTGTTTGTTTTTGAGATGGAGCCTCGCTCTGTCGCCCAGGCTGGAGTGCAGTGGCGCGATCTCGGCTCACTGCAAGCTCCGCCTCCCGGGTTCATGACATTCTCCTGCCTCAGCCTCCCAAGTAGCTGGGACTGCAGGCGCCTGCCACCACACCCGGCTAATTTTTTGTATTTTTAATAGAGACGGGTTTTCACCGTGTTAGCCAGGATGGTCTCAATCTCCTGACCTCGTGATCCGCCCACCTCGGCCTCCCAAAGGGCTGGGATTACAAGCGTGAGCCACTGCACCCGGCTCGGTCATAGTTTTACATCTGATTTTACAGAATGGATTATTGATTTTTTGGAAGTTGAGACTTTAAAAAAAAATAGATCTTACTTGCGAGATGCGATGGTTGCTGGGAATACCTGAAATTGTGGATTATATTGCTTGACTTCTACCTCAGAGTCTTCTTTGTTTCACGACTTAATAGTGCTTTGAGTTTGGTATATTTTTCTTACTTGACCTCTAGGAATTCTTCGTTTTACACAGATATAAAAATTTTAAAATAGAAAATGCTTGCTTTTACTTTGTAAGGTAAGAGAGTATCCATATGCTTAGATGTGCTCGTTTCTAAAATTCTAGAGGTTAATACAATCAGCTCATGAATGCACAGCTATGCTTCTTGTGATAGATTGCACATAACAGCAGCAGTTGAAAGGTAAAACAATTGCTTTTTTTTTTTTTTTGCTTTTGTTATGTGACTATGGTACTTTGTGATTCCTTACTCTATAGGTAAGGAGTCAGCTCCATATTTATTTGGGTCTCTTTTTAGAGGGAAATCAGTAATAAAGCTGTAAAATAAGGAAGGAAAAAAAGTTGTTTTTGATGTATTTATCCTAAGGTATTACATTGTATTGTAATCATTTAAATATCAGTCTCTCCTTTAATAATAGCTAACATTTATCAAGTGTTCAGTATTTACCACTTTATACATTGTTCATTTAATTCACACAGTGACTATGAGGGAGGGAATATTATTTCCAAATTATAGTTGAGGAAACTGAGGTACAGAAAGGAGAAGTAACTTACTTATAATTAGGTAACCAGGAAAGAGGCAGACCCAAGAACCCATACTGTGAGCCAATATGTTATGGTAACCTATAATAGTGTTAACACTAAGGCTGGGCTGGCGTGATGGCTCACACCTGTAATCCCAGCACTGTGGGAGGCCAAGGCGGTTCGAGACCAGCCTGGGAAACATGGTGAAACCCCATATCTACAAAAAAAAAAAAAAAAAAATTAGCTGGACGTGGTGGTGTAGGTCTGTATTTCGAGCTACTCAGGAGAATGAGGTGGAATGATCACTTGAGCCCCTGAGACCAAGGTTGCAGTTAGCCGAGATTGCACCACTGCACTCCAGCCTGGACGAAGACTAAGACTGCTGTCTGCAAAAACAGTCTTAGTGTCTTAAGGGGACTTCATTTTTAAGTCACCATCTACCAACCTCTTCCACTTCCCCCACATTCATTAAAACACACACACACACACACACACACACACACACACACACACACACACTTTAGAACTTGGAACTCGGTTGGTAAAATTGAGGTGAGCCAATTACCAAACTTGCATTTCATCTAACACCATCATGGGTAACTTCAGTGGCCATGTACTTAACACCCTTAATCTATGTCCCACACTCTGGAATTTATCACTGAAACATTGTGACTTCAAAATCTGAACTTCTCCTGAGTAGAGTAGCCTATTTATTTATTTATTTGTTTGTTTTGAGACAGAGTCCACTCTGACGCCCAGGCTGGAGTGCAGTGGCACAATCTTGGCTCACTGCAACCTCCACCTCCTGGGTTCAAGTGATTCTCGTGCCTCAGCCTCCAAAGTAGCTGGGATTACAGGCGTGTGCCACCATGCCCAGCTAGTTTTTGTATTTTTAGTGGAGACAAGGTTTTGCCATATTGGCCAGGCTGGTCTTAAACTCCAGACTACAGGTGATCCACCTGCCTCAGCCTCCCAAAGTTCTCCAATTACAGGCATGAGCCACAATGCCTGGCCACAAACTGTTTTTCAAAACAGTACGGTATAGTGAGTAAAAGCACTAGCTTATGCAACAGGTTGGTTTTGTGTGCTGCAGCTAACCTCAAAGTTGTAAGGATTAAATTAGATAATAAAGTGCTTTTAGTAACATGCCTGGTACAGTTCGTTGATTCAAACATTGAATAAATTTTTTTTTTTTAGTTATACATACTACTGTGTACCTTTGGAAAAATTAGAACTTAACAGATAAGGCTAAGTTTGAGCCTTCCAGTCCTTTCCTTCTCTGCATACTCTTCAGAGGTAACTGGGATCATGCTCTGGGAGCATGTCTTTCCAAGTCTTTTTCTTTGCTTTTATAAATATATCTGTTTCCACAGAAATGCTTGTATGTAGAAGGGGCGTGGTATCATGCTGGATTTGTTATTGGCACTTTTTTGCTTGACCTACCTCGGATGGCTCTCCAATTGTTACAGCTTTTACCTTTTAATTATTACTCAGTATTCTTACTAAGGTAAGACTATACTGATTTTGTTTATATTTCTCTAGTAATAGGCCAGGCGCGGTGGCTCATGCCTGTAATCCCAGCACTTTGGGAAGCCAAGGCAGGTTGATCACCTGAGGTAAAGAGTTTGAGACCAGCCTGGTCAACATGGTGAAATGCAATCTCTACCAAATATAAAAATTAGCCAGGCATGATGGCGGGTGCCTGTAATCCCAGCTACTCGGGAGGCTGAGGAAGGAGAATCGCCAGAACCCAGAAGGCAGAGGTTACAGTGAGGCGAGATCACCCCATTGCACTGCAGCCTGGGCAACAAGAACGAAACTCCTCAAAAATAAAAAAAGTAAATAAATAAATAAAAATATTTCTCTAGTAACAGACAATTTTGATATTTTAATATTTTGCTTTTTATATTCTTGTGGTTATATTCTTATTAAAGAATGCATTTTTTATTTAGATTCGAAGTAAATCTTGTGTATTATTTATTCCAGCACATCTTTTGCTTCATAACTTACTGCATCATGATTATGATTATTATTTTAAAAAGCTGTTACCTTTTTAAAGGAGGAGCCTAAAGGCTAAGTGACAGTATCTCTTCTTTAGCTTAATAACTAGTAGTTCTAATTTGCTATTTTATACTCTTAGCACACCACACAAATGAGTGATGAGGAAAAGAGGATGATGATGGCTGTGACCTTTTCGCTGACTCCGAGAAGGAGGAGGAAGATATTGAGGACACTGCAGAAAACACTAGACCTGTAAGGGAGGCTGTAGTTGCTATCACTTGGCAGGGTTTTAGAACCAATGACTTGTTTCTTTTATTGTCACTTATTTTGTACCTCTCTCATTTTGCCATATTTGTCATTTCACTTACACTTCGGAAAATAATAGCAAGCATCTCAAATTGCCTCACAAGTACCACTTTCTTGTCCAGATGTTATGATTTTATGAGTCAGATCATTCAGAATATGTCTGGTTCCAGAGTTTGAAGACCATAGTGCTCCTGTCTCTCCGTCCAAGCACCTTTTTCTTATTTTCTTATTTAGATTTTTAAGTATTAAAGTGAAGCATTAAAAAAATAAGGAAATAAAGAGCATCTCCCTTTGGAGGAACATTTTATGAGTCCTATTCTTGGGTGAGCTGTGTAGGGTACATATGTTTAAGTTCATTTAATTAAACTCTGTTTTCTCCTCAGTTCAATTTCTTTGCTCTTGTATACATAATGTTGTTAGGTGTCCAAAGTGAAGTGTACTAGTTTGTTACAAAAAAGCAATTCTTTTGATTTCTCCTGCTGTAGAAAAGAAGCAGACCTACATCGTTTGCAGACGAGCTCGCTGCCCGCCTCAAGGGGGATGCCTTGGGCTGGGTGGACTAGGAGGCCACAAGTGAGCCCCAGCTGCATTGACGGGGAGTGGGGGAGAGGTATTGCAGGGCCCTCTGCTGGCTTCACCAAAGGTGGATTTCCCTTTTTATTAGGAATTACTACAGCAGAAGAGGCTTAAATTGTAGCACTTATTCCTTTTTTGGTTAATGGGCTTCTTTAGATAACTGAACACTGTGGACCCACAAGAAAAACGTACATGTACACATGTAGATAACACTTTACATATAATTTCAGGGGATTAATGGAAACTCCAGAGAACCATGGGCAACAGCTTAAGAATTCCTGGCTGAATATTTACTCCTATATTTTGAGCACATAAGAATGTGCCATATAGCATATTCTAGTTATATAACAAAGTATAAAGATAACGTAATAATTCTTTCAACAAATACAATCCTGTTAAGCACATGAGCCTGGTATGAAAACAGAAGCCTTCTGCCTTACAGAGACTCCTGAGTGCCCACTGTAGGCAGGGCCAGGGGGTTCAGTGCTCTGGTGGAGCTGAGATGAAAGGCAGACATCTTGGTCTTAGCTGTGAGTTATGAGGATGACAGACGTGGAAAGAACCAGGATGTGTATACTGAGGAGGACTTAGTACTATTAAAACTGTGAACTGTTGTTCAAGCCTTATCCTCAGGAGAAGCAAAACCTCGGAAGACACTCAAAGAGAAGAAGGAAAGGAGAACTCCTTCAGACGGTGGGCCTTTTCCCTCAATTCTGTTATTTTAGGAGCCTGTTGACACAGGAATGTTGCTTACATAATTCATGAAGTACTGCTTTACATGCTGCTTTCCCGCTGCCAAATGGGTCTGTCTCCATTTACTTTTCTAAAGCCTCTGGGCTGGGTGCGGTGGCTCACGCCTGTAATCCCAGCACTTTGAGAGGCCGAGGCAGGCGGATCATGAGGTCAGGAGTTTAAGACCAGCTTGGCCAATGTAGTGAAACCCCATTTCTACTAAAAATACAAAAAATTACCTTGGTGTGGTGGTGGGTGCCTGTAGTCCCAGCTACTTGGGAGGCTGAGGCAGGAGAATTGCTTGAACCCTAGAGGCAGAGGTTGCAGTGAGCCTTGATCATGCCACTGCATTCCAGCCCGGGTGACAGTAGGAGACTCTGTCTCAAAAACAAACAAAAGCTTCGGAAGGCATGTTTTGGGGTGCTGGGAGGAGATGTGGATATGGAGTAAAAGTTTCTGTAGAGATTTGATTTATTAGATTTTACAGCAATCATTTCTTTCTAGAATTCTTTAGAAATATAGAAACTTAGAGATCTCTAGCATTTGTTTTCAATAAAGGATACACCAGGCCTTTTCCTATTAAACAGCCACGTCCATTACATTAGACTTGTCTCTGTGTCAGTTTGTAGATCCCTTTGTTTATTCTGCCCTTCCTTCCCCCAGATTGGTTGGGGAATGGGTCTTGAATGTGGTATCTGACCCGAATGCTTGCTTCAGAGTAAATGTAGATCGAGGGTGCTGGCCTAGAGACTGAATGCTGTCTGCTGCAGACATTGACAGACTTGAGAGTGGGGGCCCCGAGAGCCTTTTTAGGGCGTCACTGGACCGTGCCAGGGGTTTAGTGGGAAATTCATCAGACTGCCTCACACTTTGTTAAATAGGGTCAGATAAACTCCATGCCAGTTTGGAGACATTGCAGATGCCAACCCGGGAATTTGAGTTCTAGACCCATCTTTAATACTCCCTGCAAAACATTGCTTTCTGTTTGCTAGATGAAGAGGATAACTTATTCGCACCTCCCAAGCTGACCGACGAGGACTTCTCGCCATTTGGCTCTGGAGGCGGCCTGTTCAGTGGGGGCAAGGGGCTCTTTGATGATGAGGACGAGGAGGTGAGTCCATGGCACCCAGCAACACACCCTGCAAGCTAGCTGTGTCAGGGGTCCACAGGGAAAAAATAGGCTTTGTTTGTTTAGTGGGGGAAAAACAGCTTCTCAGTTGGAAGTTGCTTCTATTTTCATATTCTGGGACATTTTGAACTAAGAACCACAGAGTGAGAAATACGGTATCCTTCTACCCTTTGTTAGGTGAGGAGAAGATGTGCACGTGTTAATGTGAATAATTACTAGGTGATTGTTTCTTGCCTTATCTGTAGTCTTCCATGTTTGTTTTTAATTCCTGGACAGGCCTAAATTATTTTAGGGTCTGATTTTGCCATAGTTATCACTTTGCAACTGATTTTCTGGCAGAGTAGTAAATACGTAGCTTTAAATCTTGTAGGTTATTTTTCCTTAGAAATCCTCAAATGCAGCTATGCTTTCTCCTGGTTTTTTGAATTCTTTGTCATATACCTTATTATAAGCAGAGTGACCTCTTCACGGAAGCCCCGCAGGATCGGCAAGCTGGAGCCTCTGTTAAGGAGGGTAAGCTGGGGCTGGTCAGCTGCATCTCGGTGTGCAGAGTTCCGAAACTGTCTTTCTCACTAGGAGATGGAACCCTGAGGTTGTTCCCAAGCCTTGTTTCTGTGTTAAGCAGGAAGCTATTGTTTTTACTGTGGTCCAGTTGAAAGGAATTCATCTTCACTAATTCATGTCTTGGAAAAAACAGAGTACCATCTGTAAACCCATATCACAGTCTTGCCTCTTTGTTAGGAGAGAACTCATAAAACGTCAGACAAGAAAAGCACCCTAGAGCAATGTTGAGGATGGTTTTCACCGAATGAAGTTTAATTTAAAGAAACATTTTTAACATTCTGTATATAAGTTGGAGACCAGTAATTCCCCAACCGAGTGTGCATTAAAATCATCTGTGCAGTTTTTGTTTTTGTTTTTGTTTTTTTGTTTTGTATTTTTAGTAGAGACGGGGTTTCACCGTGTTGGACAGTTGGCCAGGCTGGTCTTAAACTCCTATCCTAAAGTGATCATCCGCCTTGGCCTCGCAAAATGCTGGGAATACAGGCATGAGCCACTGCACCTGGCCCATTGGTGCAGTTTTTTAAAAACACAAATAGAAATATATTTTTTAACCTACAAATGTTACTCAATAGGTTTGTGTTAGTTCTCGGGACTTGGGAATTAGTGATTCTAAGCGCCGAGTCTCGGGCACACGCCTCAGAGCTGGGCCCTGGAGGCCGCTCCTTGTGCATGCTGTGCGGGCTGCTAGCCTGGCTCTCCTCTGCTTTCTGCTGTGCACGTTTTGGCATCAGTGACTTGCTTGGTTTCCCCCTTTGCTCTTATGTCTTTATTTTTTTACTGATGACTCACACGTTTTTGCGGTTCTTCTTGTTCATTCTCATCCAACTGGAATGGGTAGAGGTGGAACTGTTTGGGGGAGCCCTGGTCATGCTGTCCCTGCCTCTGCCAACTGTGCTCACCACCTCCCTTGGTGTCCCCCAGCTGACCCACTGCTGTGGCTTGAAGACAGTCAGCACGCTCTTCCATTGGAGTCACAGCTCAGATTGTGTTAATCCCCAAAAAAAGTCCTGACATTGGTAGAGAAGAAAACACTACAGAATTTTAAAATGGCTTGTTCAGGAAAAAGTGGTTTCAAATGGTCTGGTACTAGCTGTGTTTTACATTGCACGTATTTCAGGAAGAAAATAGCAAGGAAATGGTTACTCCTTGCTTTCTCATTCTAGAGTCTTCATCATCCAAACCTGGAAAGAAAATCCCAGCAGGAGCTGTTTCTGTATTTTTAGGTAACATAACTTAGGTTTGTTTTCTAAAAACTACACAAATACTGTTTTTTCATTTTCAAAACTATCATCTTCTAAAGCCCGGCTGGAGACGAGGAAGTACCTGGGAGCTTCAAAGGGCTTTGAGCAGCTTATAGAAAGAGCTCATTTACTGATATTAGCTCTTATTCTCCTAGAGCTCAGTGGCCTTGGACTTTTTTGTGTTTGAGTGACCTGGTGATTCTCCATTGTGAGATATTCTGTAGCAGTAATGGATGGAGGCTATTGGGCCCTGTTAGTGCATTTTGTGGATTAACCGAAATGAAAAGTTTTTGGTGGGTGATAATTTTTTTCTGTAAATTCAGCAGGCCCACACTGGCTCACAGCTGTGGCTGTCTTGTCCCTCCACCCACAGGAGACATGGATGTGTTTGGTGCTGCCTCCGTTCCATCACTGAAGGAGCCACAGAAGCCTGAGCAGCCCACTCCAAGGAAAAGCCCCTACGTTCCCCCTCCCACTGGCCTCTTTGATGATGATGATGGTGATGATGATGACGACTTTTTCTCGACACCCCGCAGCAAACCTTCCAAAACAGGTACGTGTTCCTGCCTCTGTTTCTGGGACTTCAGCCAGAAAAAGAACGTTACTTAAAAAGAACATAAGCTCACCTAGTTCTGTATCTCTTACAGTACCAGAATCCCTTCTCCAGCATTCCCGTCATTGAGTTGTTGTGTCTGTACTTACCTAGGTGTGGTGCCTGGGAGGTCTGTTTTGTGAACCAATCTTTTCTGCTCTGTAAGCTAATTACTATGATTATTTTCCTTATAGAGAGCTGAAATCCTTTTCCCTATAATTTTTGCTTGCAATTTCCAGTTCTGACCTTTGGTATTGTAAAGTTTTAATCATACTTTCTTCCAGCTGACCTTAGTCAATTGATTACATGAGCAGCATGTTGTGTGCTGGCCATTTATTTCCCAGCTTCTCCTTTCTCTGCCAAAAAGCTCAGGTGGCCTTGATCTTTCCTCAGATGATGGAGTTTTCATCCCCTTGGCCACTTTGGCATTCTGCTCTCTTTTCCTCTTAAATGTAAGTCCTGTGTCCTCAAGTCATTCCTGTAAATCATTTGTTTTTAAATGTGCAGATGAATCTCCCAGGGGCTTTTGTCAAAATGAAGATTCCGATTCAGTAGGTCCAGGGTGGGGCCTGAGAATTTACATTTCCAGCAAGCTTCATGGTCTGTAGATCACACTTGGAATAGCAAGACCTAGATCCACTGACTGCTCTTCCAGAAAAGAAAGGTAGATCCCTAAGGTGCACATGATTTTCAGCAACTTGAAAAAATAAAAAAGGATGGCATAGGAATGGATGGAACCAGAATGCATTTAGAAGCAGGCTGTCTGGACTTACTGTCCTTTTCCAGCGTTAGGTGTAGAAAGTAAGGATGGAAGCCGAAGTGCGAGGGAAAACGATAGCCTAGTTAATCTCGAAAGAGTGCAAACAGATGCGGAATGCATGCAGGTCTCAGTGAAGATGACAGTGAATGAAGGTAGTAGTGCTTTTTGTAGCTCCACAGGGCTCTCACTTAGTGGATATCTTTGAGAAGTGATTTAGAATCACTAGTAAATTGATGCTGCTTTCTTTGACAACTCCTAGTCTCTTCGGACATTCATGAGTCAGTGACCTCATTTCAGCAACACATGCCCCATTCAGTACAGCAGTGCTTATGGTGGTGAAAGGTTGGAAACCTCCCGAATATTTATCAGTAGAGTAAGCTATGGCCCTTCTATTCAGTGGAATGTTGTGTGACTGTTAAAAAGAAAGGGGTCTATGCTTACTAACTTGGGAATATTTTATAGGTACATTCAGTGGAAAACACAAATGGTAAGACACATTGTTCAAATTATCTTCTCAATAGCTAAAGTTAATTCATTAGTACATCCTTTGGGGGAATTAGAAGCATGTATGCTGAACTGTTCCCAATGTTCATCTTGTTTGAGTAGAACGGTGGAATTATGAGAGGATTTCAGTATTTGCTTTTATCTGCTTTTGTACAGTTTGATTTTTTTTTTATTCTTTTTAATTTTTTTTATTTTTTTTATTATACTTTAGGGTTTTAGGGTACATGTGCACAATGTGCAGGTTTGTTACATATGTATCCATGTGCCATGTTGATTTCCTGCACCCATTAACTCGTCATTTAGCATTAGGTGTATCTCCTAATGCTGTCCCTCCCCCCTCCCCCCACCCCACAACAGTCCCCGGAGTGTGATGTTCCTCTTCTTGTGTCCATGAGTTCTCATTGTTCAATTCCCACCTATGAGTGAGAACATGCGGTGTTTGGTTTTTTGTCCTTGCGATAGTTTACTGAGAATGATGTTTTCCAGTTTCATCCATGTCCCTACAAAGGACATGAACTCATCATTTTTTATGGCTGCATAGTATTCCATGGTGTATATGTGCCACATTTTCTTAATCCAGTCTATTGTTGTTGGACATTTGGGTTGGTTCCAACTCTTTGCTATTGTGAATAGTGCCGCAATAAACATACGTGTGCATGTGTCTTTATAGCAGCATGATTTCTAGTCCTTTGGGTATATACCCAGTAATGGGATGGCTGGGTCAAATGGTATTTCTAGTTCGAGATCCCTGAGGAATCGCCACACTGACTTCCACAATGGTTGAACTAGTTTACAGTCCCACCAACAGTGTAAAAGTGTTCCTATTTCTCCATATCCTCTCCAGCACCTGTTGTTTCCTGATTTTTTAATGATGGCCATTCTAACTGGTGTGAGATGGTATCTCACCGTGGTTTTGATTTGCATTTCTCTGATGGCCAGTGATGATGAGCATTTCTTCATGTGTTTTTTGGCTGCATAAATATCTTCTTTTGAGAAGTGTCTGTTCATGTCCTCTGCCCACTTTTTGATGGGGTTGTTTGTTTTTTTCTTGTAAATTTGTTTGAGTTCATTGTAGATTCTGGATATTAGCCCTTTGTCAGATGAGTAGGTTGCAAAAATTTTCTCCCATTCTGTAGGTTGCCTGTTCACTCTGATGGTAGTTTCTTTTGCTGTGCAGAAGCTCTTTAGTTTAATGAGATCCCATTTGTCAATTTTGCCTTTTGTTGCCATTGCTTTTGGTGTTTTAGACATGAAGTCCTTGCCCACGCCTATGTCCTGAATGGTATTGCCTAGGTTTTCTTGTAGGATTTTAATGGTTTTAGGTCTAACATATAAGTCTTTAATCCATCTTGAATTAATTTTTGTATAAGGTGTAAGGAAGGGATCCAGTTGCAGCTTTCTACATATGGCTAGCCAGTTTTCCCAGCACCATTTATTAAATAGGGAATCCTTTCCCGATTTCTTGTTTTTGTCAGGTTTGTCAAAGATCAGATAGTTGTAGATATGCGGCATGATTTCTGAGGGCTCTGTTCTGTTCCATTGATCTATGTCTCTGTTGTGGTACCAGTACCATGCTGTTTTGGTTACTGTAGCCTTGTAGTATAGTTTAAAGTCAGGTAGCGTGATGCCTCCAGCTTTGTTCTTTTGGCTTAGGATTGACTTGGCGATGCGGGCTCTTTTTTGGTTCCATATGAACTTTAAAGTAGTTTTTTCCAATTCTGTGAAGAAAGTCATTGGTAGCTTGATGGGGATGGCATTGAATCTATAAATTACCTTGGGCAGTATGGCCATTTTCACGATATTGATTCTTCCAACCCATGAGCATGGAATGTTCTTCCATTTGTTTGTATCCTCTTTTATTTCATTGAGCAGTGGTTTGTAGTTCTCCTTGAAGAGGTCCTTCACATCCCTTGTAAGTTGGATTCCTAGGTATTTTATTCTCTTTGAAGCAATTGTGAATGGGAGTTCACTCATGATTTGGCTCTCTGTTTGTCTGTGATTGGTGTACGAGAATGCTTGTGATTTTTGTACATTAATTTTGTATCCTGAGACTTTGCTGAAGTTGCTAATCAGCTTAAGGAGATTTTGGGCTGAAACAATGGGGTTTTCTAGATATACAATCATGTCATCTGCAAACAGGGACAATTTGACTTCCTCTTTTCCTAATTGAATACCCTTTATTTCCTTCTCCTGCCTGATTGCTCTGGCCAGAACTTCCAGCACTATGTTGAATAGGAGCGGTGAGAGAGGGCATCCCTGTCTTGTGCCAGTTTTCAGAGGGAATGCTTCCAGTTTTTGCCCATTCAGTATGATATTGGCTGTGGGTTTGTCGTAGATAGCTCTTATTATTTTGAGATACGTCCCATCAATACCTAATTTATTGAGAGTTTTTAGCATGAAGGGTTGTTGAATTTTGTCAAAGGCCTTTTCTGCATCTATTGAGATAATCATGTGGTTTTTGTCTTTGGTTCTGTTTATATGCTGGATTACATTTATTGATTTGCGTATGTTGAACCAGCCTTGCATCCCAGGGATGAAGCCCACTTGATCATGGTGGATAAGCTTTTTGATGTGCTGCTGGATTCGGTTTGCCAGTATTTTATTGAGGATTTTTGCATCAATGTTCATCAAGGATATTGGTCTGAAATTCTCTTTTTTGGTTATGTCTCTGCCAGGCTTTGGTATCAGGACGATGCTGGCTTCATAAAATGTGTTAGGGAGGATTCCCTCTTTTTCTATCGATTGGAATAGTTTCAGAAGGAATGGTACCAGTTCCTCCTTGTACCTCTGGTAGAATTCAGCTGTGAATCCATCAGGTCCTGGACTCTTTTTGGTTGGTAAGCTATTGATTGTTGCCACAATTTCAGAACCTGTTATTGGTCTATTCAGAGATTCAACTTCTTCCTGGTTTAGTCTTGGGAGGGTGTATTTGTCGAGGAATTTATCCATTTCTTCTAGATTTTCTAGTTTATTTGCATAGAGGTGTTTGTAGTATTCTCTGATGGTAGATTGTATTTCTGTGGGATCGGTGGTGATATCCCCTTTTTCGTTTTTTATTGCATCTATTTGATTCTTCTCTCTTTTCTTCTTTATTAGTCTTGCTAGCGGTCCATCAATTTTGTTGATCTTTTCAAAAAACCAGCTCCGGGATTCATTAATTTTTTGAAGGGTTTTTTGTGTCTCTATTTCCTTTAGTTCTGCTCTGATTTTAGTTATTTCTAGCCTTCTGCTAGCTTTTGAATGTGTTTGCTCTTGCTTTTCTAGTTCTTTTAATTGTGATGTTAGGGTGTCAATTTTGGATCTTTCCTGCTTTCTCTTGTGGGCATGTAGTGCTATAAATTTCCCTCTACACACTGCTTTGAACATGTCCCAGAGATTCTGGTATGTTGTGTCTTTGTTCTCATTGGTTTCAAAGAACATCTTTATTTCTGCCTTCATTTCATTATGTACCCAATAGTCATTCAGGAGCAGGTTGTTCAGTTTCCATGTAGTTGAGCGGTTTTGAGTGAGTTTCTTAATCCTGAGTTCTAGTTTGATTGCACTGTGGTCTGAAAGACAGTTTGTTATAATTTCTGTTCTTTTACATTTGCTGAGGAGAGCTTTACTTCCAACTATGTGGTCAATTTTGGAATAGGTGTGGTGTGGTGCTGAAAAAAATGTATATTCTGTTGACCTGGGGTGGAGAGTTCTGTAGACGTCTATTAGGTCCACTTTATGTAGAGCTGAGTTCAATTCCTGGATATCCTTGTTAACTTTCTGTCTCGTTGTTCTGTCTAATGTTGACAGTGGGGTGTTAAAATCTCCCATTATTATTGTGTGGGAGTTTAAGTCCCCTTGTAGGTCACTGAGGACTTGCTTTATGAATCTGGGTGCTCCTGTGTTGGGTGCATATATATTTAGGATAGTTAGCTCTTCTTGTTGAATTGATCCCTTTACCATTATGTAATGGCCTTCTTTGTCTCTTTTGATCTTTGTTGGTTTAAAGTCTATTTTATCAGAGACTAGGATTGCAACCCCTGCCTTTTTTTGTTTTCCAGTTGCTTGAGGGATCTTCCTCCATCCCTTTATTTTGAGTCTATGTGTGTCTCTGCACGTGAGATGGGTTTCCTGAATACAGCACACTGATGGGTCCTGACTCCTTATCCAGTTTGCCAGTCTGTGTCTTTTGATTGGAGCATTTAGCCCATTTACTTTAAACGTTAATATTGTTATGTGTGAATCTGATCCTGTCATTATGATGTTAGTTGGTTATTTTGCTCATTAGTTGCTATAGTTTCTTCCTAGCCTCGATGGTCTTTACAATTTGGCGTGTTTTTGCAGTGGCTGGTACCTGTTGTTCCTTTCCATGTTTAGTGCTTCCTTCAGGAGCTCTTTTAGGGCAGGCCTGGTGGTGACAAAATCACTCAGCATTTGCTTGTCTGTAAAGTGTTTTATTTCTCCTTCACTTATGAAGCTTAGTTTGGCTGGATAGGAAATTCTGGGTTGAAAATTCTTTTCTTTAAGAATGTTGAATATCGGCCCCCACTCTCTTCTGGCTTGTAGAGTTTCTGCTGAGAGATCAGCTGTTAGTTGATGGGCTTCCCTTTGTGGGTAACCCGACCTTTCTCTCTGGCTGCTCTTAACATTTTTTCCTTCATTTCAACTTTGGTGAATATGACAATTATGTGTCTTGGAGTTGCTCTTCTCGAGGAGTATCTTTGTGGCATTCTCTGTATTTCCTGAATCTGAATGCTGGCCTGCTTTGCTAGATTGGGGAAGTTCTCCTGGATAATATCTTGCAGAGTGTTTTCCAACTTGGTTCCATTCTCCCCATCATTTTCAGGTACACCAATCAGACGTAGGTTTGGTCTTTTCACATAGTCCCAAATTTCTTGGAGGCTTTGTTCATTTCTTTTTATTCTTTTTTCTCTAAACTTCCCTTCTCTCTTCATTTCATTCATTTCATCTTCCATCAGCGATACCCTTTCTTCCAGTTGATCGCATCTGCTACTGAGGCTTCTGCAATCTTCGCGTAGTTCTCGAAACTTGGCTTTCAGCTCCATCAGCTCCTTTAAGCCCTTCTCTCCATTGGTTATTCTAGTTATCCATTCTTCTAATTTTTTTTCAAAGTTTTTAACTTCTTTGCTATTGTTTTGAATTTCCTCCCGTAGCTCAGAGTAGTTTGATCGTCTGAAGCCTTCTTCTCTCAACTCGTCAAAGTCATCCTCCATCCAGCTTTGTTCCGTTGCTGGTGAGGAACTGCATTCCTTTGGAGGAGGAGAGGTGCTCTGTTTTTTAGAGTTTCCAGTTTTTGTATTCTGTTTTTTCCCCATCTTTGTGGTTTTATCTACTTTTTGTCTTTGATGATGGTGATGTACAGATGGGTTTTTGGTGTGGATGTCCTTTCTGTTTGTTAGTTTTCCTTCTACCAGACAGGACCCTCAGCTGCAGGTCTGTTGGAGTTTACTAGAGGTCCACTCCAGACCCTGTTTGGCTGGGTGTCAGCAGCGGTGGCTGCAGAACAGCGGATTTTCGTGAGACCACAGATTCAGCTGTCTGATAGTTCCTCTGAAAGTTTTGTCTCAGAGGAGTACCCGGCTGAATGAGGTGTCAGTCTGTCCCTACTGGGGCGGTGCCTCCCAGTTAGGCTGCTCAGGGGTGAAGGACCCACTTTAGGAGGCAGTCTGTCCGTTCTCAGATCTCCAGCTGCGTGCTGGGAGAACCACTACTCTCTTCAAAGCTGTCAGTCAGACAGGGACATTTAAGTCTGTGGAGTTTCTTGCTGAGTTTCTGTTTGTCTGTGCCCTGCCCCCAGAGGTGGAGCCTACAGAGGCAGGCAGGCCTCCTTGAGCTGTGGTGGGCTCCACCCAGTTCGAGCTTCCTGGCTGCTTTGTTTACCTAAGCAAGCCTGGGCAATGGCGGGCGCCCCTCCCCCAGCCTCGCTGCCGCCTTGCAGCTTGATCTCAGACTGCTGTGCTAGCAATTAGCGAGACTCCGTGGGCATAGGACCCTCCGAGCCAGGTGCGGGACACAATCTCCTAGTGTGCCGTTTTCCAGGCCCGTTGGAAAAGCGCAGTATTAGGATGGGACTGACCCGATATTCCAGGTGCCGTCTGTTTCCCCTTTCTTTGACTAGGAAAGGGAACTCCCTGACCCCTTGCGCTTCCCAAGTGAGGCAATGCCTCGCCCCCCTTCGGCTCGCGCACAGTGCGCTTCACCGACTGTCCTGTACCCACTGTTAGGCACTCCCTAGTGGGATGAAACCGGTACCTCAAGCAGAAATGCAGAAATCACCCGTCTTCTGTGTCGCTGGGGCTGGGAGCTGGAGACCGGAGCTGTTCCTATTCGGCCATCTTGCAGTTTGATTTTTTTTAAAGCAGGAGCCAAGCCTTCATTTCTCAGATTGGTTAGATGATTGACTTGGTGGCCCTCTTAAATGATCTTTCTTCCTCTAGATCTCTCTTCACCTTGTAAGCCAGTCCAAGCTACTCTAAGCACAGGAGATGGCTACTTGGATAAGCATGTCAGCCACGTGGATAAACTATCTGTTCTGTCTTTCAACTGAGCTGCTACTATGCTCTTTGAAAAATTCCAAGGGAAGAGTATAGTTCCACTTACTGTTTCTTTATACCTAATCAAGAAACAACATAACTTTTTATGTTTATTCTTCAGGAGGGAAGAATGTTTTAATCTGTGAATTTTGTGATAGGATGTTTGACGTTAGTGTCATTTTATGCCTTGGTATTTTTTAAAGGCAAAGTCCAATCCACTGCTGATATCTTTGGTGACGACGAAGGAGATCTGTTCAAAGAAAAAGCCGTAGCATTGCCAGAAGCCACTGTGAGTCAGACAGATGAAAATAAAGCAAGAGCAGAAAACAAGGTGAGCAGGAGGGAAGCCTTAACGCAGGAGCATTGACCTGCAGCATTTTAATAATTCGTCCGGAACCCAGAGGAAAGTACTGTTCCCTTTCACGTTCATATTGAAGAACTTCAAACAGAAAGTGGAAAGAACATTGCAGTGAACACCCAGATAACTGCCACCCAGATTGATCAGTTCTTAGGGTTTTGGCAAACACTTAATGGATGTAAACCTTGTTACATATCTATTTTTTTCCTGAACTGTTTTCATGTAAGTTGTTTGAACTGTTTGCTGCATGGAACTGTTTCCATGTAGTCATTGTGACATTCTACCCCTAAATATTTCATTAAGCCTCTCTTGAAAAGACTTCCATATAACCACAATGCCACTATCAACAGCTGTGAGACTAACAGTAGTTCTATAGTAGAATCTAATATCTGGTCTGTATTAGAATTGCTCCAGTTGCCGCAGAATGTCTTTGTAAAATCACCCCAACAAATAGAATACAGATTTAAAATGATCTCACCTATAGTTTATATTGTAATTTCCTCTCTTGTCCCCAAAATGCCATTTATAGCAGCGATCCCCAAAACGTCTTTGGCATTAGGGACGTAAGGAGAGTGCAACCTGCAATCTAGATCCCTCGCACGCACAGTTCACAATAGGGTTTGCCCTGCTATGAGAATCTGATGCTGCCGCTGATCTGACAGGAGGAGCTCAGGCAGTAATGCTTGCTGCTCACCTCACCTCCTGCTGTGCGGCCCGGCTCCTAACAGGCCATGGACTGGTCTGCAGCCCAGGGTTGGAGACCCCTGCTTTATAGTATTTTTTTAGGTTTTGATTTTTTTTTTGTTTTAAGAAACCCAGGATTCGGGCAGTGTGTCTGCATTGCATTTGGTTGTCCTGTCTCTTTGGTCTCCTTAATCTAGAGCAACACCTCACACATCTTTTTTTTTTTTAAATGACCAGCCACTTGTCTTGTAGAATGTGTCTCGTGAATTTGCTTGATTATTTTCCTATGAATAGATTCAGGGTGAGCAGTTTTGGCAAGAATACAAGCAGACAGGTTTGTGCGCTTCCAGGTGGATCACCTCCCAACACACATCAGGTCCACTGTCTGCCTCATTCAGACACGTTTATCACTTGGCTGTTAGGGTGCCCACCACACTGCTTCATTGGAAAGGTACCCTGTTCTCTTTTGCCATTGATAAGTTGATCTCTAAAGTGATAGTTGAACACAGTGTGAATATCTGTTCTCTCCCAGCCTTTTACTCAGTGTTTTGAAAATCCACTGATGATCTTTTCTTGACTCAGTTAACCTGTTAGCGGGCATAAACTACTATTTTTTTTAATTCTGTATTTCTTATTAGTTGGCATTCTTCTGAATGAAGTTCTTTCTCTCCCTCTCCTTCCCCAATTTTTAGTATTGCTTCGGGATCATAGATTCATTCTGCAGTGTAGGTGATAATCCATTACAATCATTCTTCTTCTTTTTTTTTTTTTTTTTGTGAGACACGGTCTTGCTCTATTGCCCAGACTGGAGTGTAGTGGTGCAATCACAGCTCAGTGCAGCCTCAACCTCCTGGGTTCAAGCGATTGTCCAGCCTCAGCCTACCAAGTAGCTGGGACTATATGCGTGCGCTACCATGCCCGGCTGATTTTTGTATTTTTTGGGGAGACGGGGTTTGACCATGTTGGCCAGACCATCATTCTTTTCGATGCTCAGATTGACCTGCATTTGGCCAGTGCGTGTGTCCCCAGCAGTCTTTAAGCCCTTCTGACTGCTTGACCTTTCACTGCTGTCCTGCACGGCTGGTCCCTCCTCTTTCTACAGTTTGTCTCATCATGTCATGTCCTGGCTGTGAAACCCTGACTTTCTCCTGCCGACCACCTAAGGCCCAGCATTCAGAACCTGGTGGGCCTGTCAGGCAGCCTGCCTTTCCATGCTGTCTCTCATTGCATATGTCCCATCTGTGCACCCATTGACCCAGGCAGTGTGTCATGCTCCCTGATATACCAGATGTGTCCTCTCTTTGTCTTGCTGTTCTCTTAACAGCCCCCTTGGTTTGTTGCCTATCACAGCAGAGACTCCGTGCGTTTTCTAAATGGTTGATTGAGTAAACCCTCCTTTCTGGGCATCTTATGTGTTAATGCTTAATTTTTCTTTTTCTTTTTTTCTTCCCCCCGCCGCCACAAAGGTTACCTTACCTTCCAGCAAAAATCTCAAGCCCTCGTCAGAAACAAAGACTCAAAAAGGCTTATTTTCAGATGAGGAGGACTCTGAGGTATGGAATTCTTTTCTTAGTTGTGGGTATTGGTCTATGGATATGACATAGAAACTATTTCTGAATCAGGTTTTTCTCAATAGAGTTATAAGACTTTTTGTTAAGTACTCCAGTTCTTTAAAAATTATCTCTAGAGGCCAGGAGCGGTGGTTCATGCCTGTAATCCTAGCACTTTGGTAGGCCAAGGCAGGCGGATACCTGAGGTCAGGAGTTCGAGACCAGGCTGGCCAACATGATGAAACCCTGTCTCTATTAAAAAGACAAAAGTTAGCCGGGCATGGTGGTGCGAGCCTGTCATCCCGGTTACTCAGGAGGCTGAGATAGGAGATTCACTTGAACCCGGGAGGCAGAAGTTGCAATGAATCGAGATCACACCATTGCACTCCAGCCTGGGCGACAGAGCGAGACTTTGTCTCAAAATAAATAAATGAATAAAAAATAATCTCTTGAGAGCACAGGGTCTTTAGAAAGCAATATGTTTACAATACTTTTCACTTTTGAGTTGAACTGTATTTACATTTCCTGGGATGAGAATACTCTCTTTTTAGGATGCTCAGATTTTAAACTGTTAATGGGCTTACGATGTGATGAGGAGCTTGCACCAGAGTGGAGGTCACCATGCTACTTCCTTTATTCACATTCTTACTAACTAGACCGTGGCTTAATGCTGTAGCAGATGGGTTCTGGCATAGCCATCTGTCTTGTCGAGACTGAGACCACTAACAGCCTGTGGGACCCTGGTTCACAGGTTGCTTTGGTCTCTCCAGGAACCTTAGAACCACCTCTCAGAATTTCACTGCTTTTCCTGAGTCTCTCAGGCCTAGGTTGTCTTAGATACAATTTTAAGTTGGCCTTTTAGGAGATCAGAGAACTGTATGAGAATGTAACGGGAAGTAATAAGCCCCTTTTACAGAAAAAGATGTGGACATGGCAGAAACTTACATGTATTTCAAGAAACTGTGGGCTCTAGGTTAGGCTCTCATGGTCGGGCTTTGCACTCACAGCGAGGATGAACATGGAACCCTTTGGAAGTAGAGTGATTGCCCTTGATGTAAAGAATACCTTTCAGGCTATTATTTCACTGAAGGCGAGTGTACAAAACATGGGAATTAACCAAAGTCCAGTTAAATCACAACCCTGACCCCTGAGAAACAGCATGATGGGGCCTCCACCATCTTATCCTCATGTCATGGATCCCGTGCGTCACCCACACCTGTACCTCGGGGTCTTTGCACCGGCCCCTGCCACTCTGAGGAATGCTGTTCCCAGAATCCAGCTTGCTTCCTCACTCTTCGACTTCTCTGTGAGGCCTCCCTGATGAAATACGCACAACGGGAAGCCTGCTAGCACACACCACCCTGTGCTCCTGGTCCCCTTTCCTATGTCACTGTTTACCACGGCACGTGTTGCCAGGGACAATGTCTATTTACTTATTCATTGTCTCTACTTCCCACTAAAGTAAGTGCCACGAGGGCAGGACTTTTTATTCCCTGTTTGTATCCCTAACACCCTGTCCTTAATACCAGTGCTTGGCATGTGGTAAGCCATAGGCTCTTGTGGCTACACAACATGTGCCGTGTTCTCAAGTGGGGTGATTCTGTCGATGTCTGGAGAAACTTTGGGTTGCCATGCCTTGAGGATTAACTAGGTGCTACTGACATCTAGTAGCTGGAGGCCAGGGAGGCTTCTGAACACTGTAGAATACACAAGACCACCCTCAACACAAAGAATGATTCAGCCCCAAATGTCAACAGTGCTGAGGCTGAGAAAACCTGTGTTAGACCAACACTATCCAATAGAAACACAAGCAAGCGGTCGGGCCCAGTGGCTCACATCTGTAATCCCAGAACTTTGGGATGCCGAGGCGGGTGGATTGCTTGAGCCCAGGAGTTTGAGTCTAGCCTGGGTAACACAAGACCTTCTATAAGAAATTTAAAAATTAGCTGGGCATGGTTACACATGCCTGTTGTCCCAGCTACATGGGATGCTGAGGTGGAAGGATCAATTGAGCCCAGGAGGTCAAGGAGACGGTAAGCCATGATTGCACCACTGCACTCCAGCCTGGGCACCGAGGCCACACTTCCTATAGGCTGCTCCCAGCCAGAACTGAGCATGCCAGGGTACTAGTGCCACCTGTTCCTGCAGGACAAGGGAATCCTCTAACAGTCAACAGTCCACCAGAGACTCCCAACTGATCTGGCCAAACGTTCCTAGAGCTGCGTTTTGTCTCAGACTCCTCCTGCCCTACCTTCCTTCCTTCCCCTTCTCCCCTCTCACATGGTGGTCTGAAGATTCTCCCTGATCACTCCTGGCCCCTCCCTTAACCTGCATAGGTGCATCCCCCAATAAATCTCTGCTGATCTCATCCTAACTTGGTGCCTGCTTCTGGGAGGATTCATACTAACACAGGTTTCAAGGTTAGACAGCATTCAAATCCCACTTCCATCACAGGCCCTGAGCCAGTTCCTACTCCTTTCTCAGCCTGTTTCCTAACAATGAAAATAATATTGAAACAGAAACTCTTTGAAAGCTCTTCCTGTCCTGATCTGTTCCAGAATCGGGCTCAGCAGGGTTCATGCAAGGACACAAGTGTAGCCGCCTCTGAGGAGACCCTCCCATGCCCATTTCAGCCAGTTTGTTTCTCCCTGGGCTCCTACAGCCCCATGTGCCCATCACACAGGTTTGCAAACACCTGTTTTCTCCTCTGATTCCCCAAAGGGTGCTGGACACCTGTAGAGGGGCTCTGTTTTGTTCACTTGTCCATGATGCTTAGAGAATGTTTAAAGTGCACAGTGAATGCCGAGCACTGGAAATGCTCAGTGAAGAAAGCCAACACCAGCCCCACCAGCTGTCAGCAAGGAGGAGATCTGTGGCTATAGTCTCTTTGGTTCCATGGAAATGACACCAACAGCCTACATAATTGAGGGCCCTGTGCAGGTGCCATGTTCCCAGCAAAAGTCTTTTCATGTATTTTCTGTTATATGAATCCTCCTGGCATGCTCATTGCAAGGTTCCATTACTACATGCCCATCTTACACATAAATAAACTGAGGCTCAGGGAACTGGAGTTGATTGTCCCAGCCTGCACAGCTAGGAAGAATCAAGGGGTGAGTTTTGGGTTTTATTTTGCATATTTCAGCAGCTTTACTGAGGTATAATTTATGCACCATAAAATTTACTCATGATAAATATACAGTTAGATCAGTAAATCTATAGATTTGGGCAACCATCATCACAAGCCAGTTTTAGAACATTTCTATTACCCTGAAAACATTTCTCTTGCCTGTTTTCAGTCAATCTTCCATTCCCACCCCCAGCCCTAGGGAACCACCAATCTGCTTTCTGACTCTACAGATGTGCCTTTTTCTGCACATTCCCTCTTAGTGAAATCATATACTCTGTGGCCTTTTGTGGTTGGCTTCTTTCACATAATGTAATGCTTCTGAGGTTCATTCATGTTGTAATGTCCATTGTGGCTTCATCCCTGTCTATTGACAAATAAAGTTCTGTTGCATGGATGGACCACAAACGTCTACATATCCATTCTTCAGCTGGTGCACATCTGGGTTGTTTCCAGTCTTGAGCTATTATGAATAATGTTGTTACGAAAAATGTGTGTATAAGTTTTTGTGTGAGAATATGTTTCCATTTCTCTTGGGTAGATCCCTAGGAGTGGAGTTGCTGGGTCACATGATAAGGGTAAGTTATATAAGAAACTGCCAAACTTATCTCTGTAAATTGGTTGCCCCACCAGCAGCATATGAGGGTTCCACTGTTCCACATAGTAGGGCTGAGATTGGAGGCAAGTCCAACCTGACCCCAGAACCCCGATACCCAACTCATTGGTGATCTTTTCTTTCTAACATTGGGATACCCAGCTAAGGAATGAGGATCATGGCTGTGCAGGAATGAGGGCTGTCTGTGAAAACAAGAAGTGCTCCTGCACCAGCCCAGACAAAGACCCCCCACTTATCTCCATGGATTTCTTGTCCTCCAAGTGATGCTGGAGCCCCTGGGCATCTCTCTTCCCCACACACAAACCCCCATTTCTGACCCCTGCCATTTATCTTCCATTGAGCCTTAGGTTCTGGTGAGAGTAACAAGGATAGACAAGGGTTCACAGCCCAGGGCTAGGGATGCCCCATACATACCCTGGGCAATGACCTTGGAAGGGCTGATTCAGCTGGAACTCAATATTGCAGCACTAGGATGTGCCTGTTTTACCAACAGAAAAAAGATAATGCAGAAGCATGGGGTCCCCGATTAGCTGATCTGAGCTGGGGTGGGACTTGGCAATCATTGGATCCAGTGCTTTTCCTGAAACATGAGCATTGAGTTTCCTGCCCACACAACCTTGGGCTTAATTAAGTCCAAGGAACAAACAGGGACCTCAGTATGCTTAAAGCATTGACATTGGATGGAAGACAATTCAATGTTTGAGAAAGCCCTGCAGACCCTCTGGGAATGTCTTGAATTCTGAGGAGACTGTCTTGCCCTACTTCCTTATTTGACAGAAATGGAAAACTGTGACTCACTGAGGTGGAGTGAAATACCCCAGGTCATCCAGCAAGGTGAGGGTGGAGCAAAGGCTTGGTCCCATAGCATATATTCATCCATCTCCTTGCCCATCCGTTGTCTTTCAGCAGAATGTAAGCTCTGAGACGATAAGGATTTTCCTCTGCTTTTCTACAACTGCTGTCTTCCTTGATTCTAGCACAGTGGCTGGCACAGGGTGGGTGCTCAGTAAATATCCGGTGAATGGGCCAGGCGTGATGGCTCATGCCCATAATCCCAGCACTTTGGGAGGCCAAGACAGGTGGATCACGAGGTAAGGAGATCGAGACCACCCTGGCTAACACAGTGAAACCCCATCTCTACTAAAAATACAAAAAAATTAGCCAGGAGTGGTGGCAGGCGCCTGTAGTCTCAGCTACTCAGGAGGCTGAGGCAGGAGAATGGCGTGAACCCAGGAGGTGGAGCTTGCAGTGAGCAGAGATCACGCCACTGCACTCCAGCCTGGGCAACAGAGTGAAACTCAGTCTCAAAAAAAAAAATCTGGGGAATGAACCCAGGTGCCCTGACTTCTCTGCTTCATTTCACAAAGCTGATCTGAGCACCTAGTATGTGCTACAAGCTATGGCAGGTATTGGGGATAAGATTTGAGCAAGACAGGACCCTTGCCTTCAAGGCACTTAGTTCTCAAGGGCAAGGCGGTAGGTATACAGCTAGGCACAGAATTCTGTGACTACAGTTTTCTAAATGCTACAAAGGGATTTGGGGCTTGTGTAATATGAACTCAGCCGGGAGGTCATAGAAGACTTTAGACCAAGGTTTAAAATAAAGAGGCTGAGGCAAGGCTCCAGTCCCAGCGCATCCCCAGGAGGCCTACCCTGTTCTTCCATGAGTGTCTCCTGATTAGAAACTCTTGAGTCTAGGAGGTCAAGGTAGGAGGATCACTGGAAGCTAGGAGTTCAAGACCAGCCTTGGCAACAAAGCAAGACCTCATCTCTGTAAAAAATAAAAATTAAAAATAAATAAAAATAAAATGTTAGAGAGAGAGAGACACAGACACCAGCCTGGGTAACATAGTGAAACCCTGTCTCTACAAAATATCCAAAAATTAGCTGTGTGGCTGGGCGTGGTGGCTCACGCTTGTAATCCCAGCACTTTGGGAGGCCGAGGCAGGTGGATCACGAGATCAGGAGATCGAGACCACGGTGAAACCCCGTCTCTACTAAAAATACAAAAAATTAGCCAGGCGTGGTGGCAGGCGCCTGTAGTCCCAGTTACTCAGAGAGGCTGAGGCAGGAGAATGGCGTGAACCCGGGAGGCGGAGCTTGCAGTGAGCCGAGATTGCGCCACTGCACTTCAGCCTGGGCAACAGAGCAAGACTCCGTCTCAGAAAAAAAAAAAAAAAAAATTAGCTTGTGTGTGGTGGTGTGGCTGAGGTGGGAGAATTGCTTAAGCCTGGGAGGCAGAGGTTGCAGTGAACAGGAATCACACTGTTGCACTCCAGTCTAGGTGACAGAGCAAGACCCTGTCTCAAAAGTGAGAGAGAGATTGAGATAAACAGCAGGGTCTGACTGGAGCTGAATTATTGTGCTCAGCCTAGGACCGACTGTCCCACCCAATGACCAGCACTGAGCACAGAGGGTAAACCCTGCAAAGGAAGTGACCAGCTTAGAGAACACTATTCATCATTCCAAGGCCTGATGTTAACCACCCTGAGGCTTCATATTAAACAGAACACAATAACAGTGTTCTGGTTATGTTTCTTGAAGAGTCCCTCTTTTTAGAGATACACATTAAAATATTTACAGATGAAATGATATAATGTCTGCATGTTGCTTCAGCATAATATTACAGGAGAGAAGGGATAGGCTGATGGCCATAAGAGCATGCTGACAGTACCTGAGTTCTGTATATCTTTAGGTTAAAATTTGTTTCAGCTGGGCGCGGTGGCGCACACCTGTAATCCAAGCACCTTGGGAGGCACAGTCGGGTGGAGCAGCTTACAGTGAGCCAAAATCACGCCACTGCACTCCAGCCTGGGCGACAGAGTGAGATTATGTCTCAAAAAAAAAAAAAAAACTTAAAAAGTTTCTTTAAAAAAGCAAAAAAATGTAAATGTATATATATAGAGAATGATTACCTGTGGACTTGGAGCAGCCAACACCATTGCTTCTCATTCCCAACAGCAGCCAAGACTCCTCAAGCTGAAATATTTGGGTTGGCCACACCTTTGCACCATGGCTTCCTTTGTTCCTCCTGAAGTCTTTCCTAATTGTGCTGGAATACAGGCATTGCAGCAGGGAATCCCCTGTTCCAGAGTTTCTTTCTAGCATGACTAAAGCCTTTGCTGGATCTTATAAATCACAAGATTTCACAGGAGATGCAGCCCTGGATCAGATACTCACTAACACCTCTTGTCTTCCCTTGAGTGCTGGGAAAGGGATGCTGGAGACTGGGAAACATTTTGCCATTTGCAGTCTTAGGAGATCTTTGTAAAGATTTCTCCCTCTGGATGGTTTTGACCAGGGCATTGCCAAATTCCATGTCCCAAGAGTCTTGGTTTCTGGATCCTCCTGAGCCTTTGAGTTTCCCATGAGGCCACAGCTGCAAGGGAGACTGAGCCAAGTGGCCATAACAACCAGGCAGAGTAGTGGGCAGAAGCAGGGGCAGGGTGCAAGCCTCTCCTCCCCAGGAGAGGAACTTCCCTGTGCCAACGGGAATGAAGGGACCCAGGGGGATACGTGGCAGACCCAGTGCCCTACCTCTTTTCATAGTCCAAGTTCCCCACAGACCCCTTCATCAGCTGGCTTACTGTTCACTAAGGTCATGACATCAGCTGTGTGATGTGGGGACAGAAATCCCTGGCATGGCCTCTGTGTCATCCCTCTGCAGACAGAGGAGGACTCAGGCTTGGCCATAATGCTGGAGTCACGGTGGATATAGACCCTGGCCCGTTTGACTCAAGAACACATACGTAACTGGAACCAAGAGGCTAGGTTAATCCCCTCAAGGCCCTGGCCACTTGGAAGACCCTAAGCTTCCTTCCAGATGGCCATGCTAAGCAAAGCCACTTGCAGCCACCCTTCCACAATGCGTTCTACATCATCCAGCTATGAAAACCACCTGCTGCCATCACTTTCACACTCATGCCTTCCCCTAAGCTCAAGGGGCCCTGGCCCAAGCTTCCTTTAGAACCAGGAAGGAGGTTCTGGCCCTCTTGAAAATCATCCTTTTCAAACAGAGGCATTTATCTTGGCAAAGTTTAAAAGACAAAAACCTGTAATCCCAACGCTGGGAGGCCGAGGTGGGCAGATCACCTGAGGTCAGGAGTTCAAGACCAGCCTGGCCAACATGGTGAAACCCTGTCTGCACTAAAAATACAAAAATTAGTCGGGCGTGGTGTCAGTCACCTGTAGTCCCAGCTACTTGGGAGTCTGAGACAGGAGAATCCTTTGAACCTGGGAGGCGGAGGTTGCAGTGAGCTGAGATCGCACCACTGCCCTCTAGCCAAGGCAACAAAGAGTGAAACTCCATCAAAAAAAAAAAAAAAAAAAAAACAAAAAGAGATGACAGCTGAGCTCTAGGGCCCATCCCACAGACAATACCCAGAAACCTCCTCCCCCCAACTCCCACACACCTGGCTCCCAGCAGGCGGGCCTTTTCTCCATGGGATTTGCCTATAAGACTTCTCTCCTGCTTTATCTCAAGTGGGTTTGTCAGGAGGGCAATGTCACCATCCCTCCACTAAATTCATCTCAACAACATTTACAGAATGCCAAGTGTGTCCTGAACATGGCTCAGCGTTTGCATGCACTGTCTTGATTTAACCACACATGCTTGTAATAACCTAAGGGAGGAGCATTGTAGTATTTCATCAATATAAAGACACACATCTTGATTTTTCACATTTTCATGTACCTGAAATTTAGGTGGGTCTTCTAATCACAACTGTGACATGACTGTCCTGCCTGGTCTTATACAGACTCAGCCACAGCAGTTCATAGCGTTGTCACATCAATTAAGATTTGGGCATGGTTATTTCACATGTGGAGTATAGGTGCTATTTTAAATGTCTTCAGAAAGCTTCGACTGTGATTCAGCTTTGAATTGAAAAGCTAGTGTGCACACAAGAAGGCTGGGAACAAAGCAGCAGAATGCCTGTGTGATGCTGGCGAGACAGACACGTATTCATCCCTGCAGGGAGGTCCGCAATCCAGGTTTTCTTGCAAAGCAACAACCAAGTACAAGTACTTAAAAACTTAAAACAGGACTTAAAAATGGGGCTTAAAAACCATCCCAGGCTGGGCACAGTGGCTTACAACTATAATCCCACAGCTTTTAGAGGCCAAGGCAGGAGGATTACTGAAGCCCAGGAGTTCGATACCAGCCTGGACAACATGGTGAGACCCCCATCTCTACAAAAAAAAAAAAAAAACCTTAAAAATTACCTGAACATGGTTACCTGTGTCTGTAGTCCCAGCTACCCAGGAGGCTGAGGTGGGAGGATCGTTTGAGTCTAGGAGTTCCAGGCTGAAGAAAGCTAGGATTGTGCCATTGCATTCTAGCTTGAGCAACAATGAGACCCCATCTCAAAAAAACAAAACAAAACAAAACATCCCCAGGATGAGTGGACACGCTTGCAAGAAATGCTTCACTTCCTGTGCTCCTCAATCAGGGTCCACCAAATGTTTTGTGCAAAGGGCCAGGTAGGGAATATTTTTGGTTTGTAAGCTATACAGGCTCAGCTGCAACCACTTAACTCTGTCATCAGGGCCTGAAAGCAGTCATAGGGTTGTAACTGTGTTCCAACAAAACTTTATTTGCAAAAACAAGGGAAGGACCACATTTGGCTCATGGGTGATAGTTTGTTGTCCCTTTCTCTTGATGGAACAGAAAACAATGTGTGGAAAAATGAGGGCACTGATGATTTTAAGTCAAAAGTGTTACAGAAGATGAACTTTGAACTAAAAAAAGTTCTAAGAATATCTTATTTCAATGATATTTTATGCGTGTGTACTTAAAAAAGTGATGTGTGATTAAAAAACAAAGCAAGGGGACCGCCATCAGCAACGGCCCCAAAGGCCGCTGGGCTCCTTGCTGGGTTGTGCATTCAGCAGCCGCAGCACGGTGCATCAGTTGAGCACAGCTGGGACTCCCCACAACATGCGTGTCCCAGGCTGGCATGGAGATGCAGCACTGATGTTGCTGCCAGGGGCTGCTGATGGCAGTGGCTCTGGTGCTGGGTGGCTGCTATAGGTGAGGGGGTGTCGACGAGGAGCACAGTAGTGTGCATGGTGTGAGCCAGGGCTCCCACGTGGCCGCCTTTGAATGGGCCAATGTCCAGGACCAGTACGTGATTGCGATCTGCATCCTTGTGGTCAGCCTGGACACGATTGGTTCTACCTGTCCCACAAGGCACCACCATGGTCCCTGAGAGCGCCCTGCTCATCGTCCTGGGCCTGGTGCTGGGCAGCATCATCTGGGTGGCCGACCACATAGCGTCCTTCATGCTGACGTCCCCCATCATGCAGATGCTGGCTACTTTATGCCCAACCGGCTCTTCTTTGGCAACCTGGGCACCATCCTGCTGTACCAGGTCATCAGCACCGTGTGCAATGCAGCCACCACCATCCTGTTCCTCTATGGCATCTCTCTTAGCAGGCTCATGGGCAACCTGCAGATAAGGCTGCTGGACTTCCTCCTGTTCGGCAGCCTGATCACCACTGTGGACCTAGCAGCCATCCTGGTTGTTTGAGGAGGTTCATGTCAATGAGGTCCTGTTCATCATCATCTTCAGGGAGTTGCTACTGAATGACTCTGTACAATGTGTTTCAATCTTTTGTGACACTGGGTGATGACAACGTGACCAGCGTGGACTGTGCGAAAGGTGTAGTGTCCTTCTTTGTGGTGAGCCTGGGGGGCATGCCTGTGGGGTGGTGTTTGCCTTCCTGCTGTCACTGGTGACCCACTTCACCAAGCATGTGCACATCATCGAGCCTGGTTTCGTGTTCTTCATCTCCTACCCATCCGTAGGACGTTTGAGAAGCTGTTGCTGTCCTCCATCCTGGCCATCATCTTCTATGGCATCTGCTGTCATAAGTACATGAAGGCCAACATCTCGGAGCTGTCGGCCACCACCGTGCACTACACCATGAAGATGCTGGCCAGTGGTGCCAATACCATCTTCATATCCCTGAGCATCTCGGCCATGAACCTGCTCATCTGGACATGGAACATGGCCTTCATCCTCCTGCACTGGCCTTCACCTTCATGTACCGAGCCATGGTGTCATCCAGTCCTGACTCCTGGACTGCTGTTGAATGATGCAGCTGGAGATCATAGACCAGGTGGTCATGTCCTATAGAGGCCTGCATGGGGCCATGGCCTTCATCCTGGTCGTGCTTCTGGACAGAAACAAGGTCAAGGAGAAGAACCTGTTTGTCAGTACCACTGTCATCATCTTCTTCACAGTCATTTTCCAGGGCCTGACCATCAAGCCCCTGGTGCAGTGGCTGAAGGTGAAGAGGAGTGAGCACCGGGAGCCCAAGCTCCATGAGAAGCTGCACCACCATGCTTTCAACCACATCCTCTTGGCCATCAAGGCCATATCCAGGCATATCAGGCACAATTATCTCAGAGAGATGTGGTCCCACTTTGACAGGAAGTTCCTCAGTGGAGTCCTCATGAGAATGCTGGCCCAGAAGTCTCCATATGGGATCCTCAATGTCTTCCATAAGCTAAACCTGTAGGATGCCATCAGCTAAGCCACGAAGTGAGAGTGCCTAAGGTCCGTGGCCTTCATCAGCTCCCCAAGTACTGATAACGTTGACAACATGGACTTCACACCATGATCGTCCACCACGGTGGCCACTGTCTCTTACCTTCTGAGGGAGAACATCAGTGCCGTCTGTCTGGACGTTCAGTCCCTGGAGCAGCGTGGCAGAGCATTCGGTATGGGGAGGACCCCATCACGCACCACACGCTACAGCAGTACCTGTGCAAGCCGGGGAAGGAGTACATGCATCGCTACAGCCACACCAACTGAGGACAAGAAGCAGGATCGGGAAATCTTCCACAGGTCCATGAGGAAGCACCTGGAGTCCTTCAAGTTGAGCAAGCTCGGGATCAACCAGAACAAGAAGGCAGCCAAGCTGTACAAGCCAAAGACCGCCCAGAAGCGGTAAAACAGCAGCATCCCCAATAGGAAGCTGCCCAGGGAGAGCCCCATGCACAATTTCACCATTCAGGAGAAAGACTGCAAGTTTCAGACACGGAGGAGGCCCCCAACTATGATACTGAGGAGACAAGGGAGGGGGGTGGTGTCCTGGCGAGTACTGGGACCCCAGCCTCATCGCCAGAGTGCCACCCTGGCTGTCTCCTGGGGAGATGGTGGTGCCCTCACAGAGGGCCTGCGTGCAGATCCCCCACTCTCCTGGCACTTTCCGCTGCCTGACGCCCTTGCAGCTCAGCTACAAGTCGGTGGACTCATTCCTGCAGGCAGATGGCCCCAAGGAGCGACCTCAGGCTGCCTTCCCCTAGTGCACGCACATGTGACACCGGCTCTGACATGCCGCTGACTGGACGCTTGTCCCCATGGGCCGCCCACTGCAGCCTCCGAGAAGCTCCTGGGCGCCCCCGCCCGACCCGCGCCTAGGGAGAACTCCCAAAACTCTGCGCCTGCTCCAGCAGAGCCGCACTAACGGGAACTCGCGAACCCGGGCTGGGGCCTGGGCCTGAGTGGCCATACTGCGCTGCTGAAGCTGGCATTGCTGCTGCCCTTGTGCCAAGCACTGCGCACGTCCTGGGGGCGGGAGAGACGCCGCTGTGACACTAGACCGGGAAATGCCGGTGTTCCAAGGCTTGAAGCTGGCTTCCATTGGAATCGCTGCCAGGCAAACCGAGGCCCGCACAAAATAAATTTGCAAAAGTGATGCCCCAGGCAAGACTCCAGGCCCCTCCCAGCCCTGCGCCTCTCCCTGCTGACGGTGGGGTGCGTCCAGAGTGCCAGGACTCAGGGCCTGACCCTGGAGGGTGGCAAGTGGGAGGAGTAAAGAGAGAGTGGTAAAGGGGGGAAAAAACGGGGCAAGCAAGAGGGAGAGAAGGTTTTGTGAAAAGACAGTGGGGAGAAAAGTTTTTGGGTAGATGGAGCGGGAAAAGAGGGTGGCGAGCAGGAGGCATAAAAGACGGCGGGGAAAAGGATGGGGGAAAAGGTTTTGGGTAGATGGAGGGAGAAAAGGTGATAAGCAGGAGGTGGAAAGGAGGGTTGGGAAAACGACGATGGAAAAATAGTTTTGGGGTAGATGGAGGGTGAAAAAAGGGTGGCATGTGGGAGAGGGGTGGGAGTGGGGAAATAGAGGGTGGTGAGCAGGAGCAGGGAGAAGTCTTTGTGAAAAGATGGTGAGGGGGGAAAGACAGTGAGGAAAAAAAGTTTTGGGGTAGATGGAGAGGGAAAAGAGGGTGGTGAGCAGCAGGGGTCAAAAGAGAGTGGTGAGTAAGGGAGAAAAGGTTTTCCGAAAAGACCGTGGGGGAAAATGTTTTTGGGTAGCTGGAGGGGGAAAGGAGGGTGACAAGTGGGAGAAGGAAAAAGAGGGTGGCGAGCAGGAGGGAGAGAAGGTTTTGCGAAAAGACGGAGGGCAGAAAAGACGGTGCAGAAAGAAAAACAGTAGGTAAAAAGCTTTTGGGTGGATGGAGCGGGGAAAGAGGGTGGCAAGTGGGAGGAGAAAAGAGGGTGGCCAGAGGGAGGTAGGAAACAGGATTGGGAAAAAGACGATGGGGAAAATAGTTTTGGGGTAGATGGAGGGCAAAAAGAGGGTGGCAAGCAGGATAGGAGAAAAAAGAAGGCAAGCAGGAAGGGGAAAGGGCTTTGTGAAAAGACGGTAGTAGTGTCTTATGTGGTTTTACACATATAAAATATGTTTCTGTTCCTTTCCTTCTGAAAATTTTTAGTCACAGTAAGTCTACTCGTACTATAAGAAATGAATCTGGCGGGGCGCAAGGGCTCACACTTGTAATCCAGCACTTTGGGAGGCCAAGGCGGGTGGATCACCTGAGGTCAGAAGTTCAAGACCAGCCTGGCCAACATGGTAAAATCCCATCTCTACTAAAAATACAGAAAGTAGCCAGGCATGGTGGTGGGCACCTGCAATCCCAGCTACTTGGAAAGCTGAGGCAGGAGAATCTCTTGAACCTGCCAGGCAGAGATTGCAGTGAACCGAGATTGCACCACTGCACTCCAGCCTGGGAGACAGAGCAAGAGTCTGTCTAAAAAAAAAAAAAAAAAAAGAGAAAGAAAGAAGAAAAGAAATGATTCTAAGTTACTGTTTTTAACTGCTGCAGAGGATTCTGTGGTAAGAACATACAATAGTTCATGTAGCTATTCTCCCAATGATGGACCTTTAGATAATTGCCAATATCTCACTGCTACCAGCAATGCTGCTAAGATAATCTTGACTATACTTTCTTGCACACACATGCAAATGTTTTGGTTTTAATAGATGTGTCAGATGCCCTCCAAATTGACTGCACTAATATGCACTCCCCCTGGTGGGACATGAGGGTACCCATTTGCCCAACTCTGGCTAACATTTCTTATCAAAGTTAAAAATACTTGCCAATCTAATCAGTAAAAATAGCATCTCAATGCCCTTTTATTTGTATTTCCTTGATAAATGGTGAGATCGAGCATTTTTTCTTTCTTAGCAATTTTAATTTCCTTGAATAATGTTTTCATATGAATTGCCTATTTGCTATTCATTTGATTTTTTTCTTATTGCTCATTTATTATGAATACTCATTTGCTTGGACTTTATTATCTTTGTGTCTTTTTTTTTTTTTTTTTTTTTTTTTTTTTGAGACAGAGCCTCACCCTGTCGCCCAGGCTGGAGTACAATGGCATGATCTTGGCTCACTGCAACCTCCGATTCCTGACTTCAAGTGATTCTCCTGCCTCAGCCTCCAAAGTAGCTGGGATTACAGGTGCCCACCACGAAGCCTGGCTAATTTTTATACTTTTAGTAGAGACAGAGTTTCACCGTGATGGCCAGGCTGGTCTTGAACTCCTGACCTCAAGTGATCCACCCTCCTCGGCCTCCCAAAGTGCTGGGATTACAAGCATGAGCCACCATGCCTGGCCTATCTTTGTGTTTTTTATTGATTATGCTCTGTTTCTCTTTTTGTCCCCATTCTTGTTTTCTGTTGGGTTGATTGAAATTTCTTTGTTCCATCTTATTTCCACTACTGGTTTGAAATTTATACATTTCACTGCTATTTTTCTAATAGTTACTCTCAATTTTGTATATCCATATATAATGTTGCCTAACAAAATCTAAAGGTAAACAGTACATATAGACTCTTCCCAAACAAGATAAGAAATGTTCACTTCCTCCCGCTGTTTTCCTTTTTCCCAACTCTCCTGTTGATATAATCCAGAATTCTAATTCTAAATTGTTATTTTAAGCATCCATGGCAATCAATACTTTAGTCTTAAATAATAGCATTGGCTGATTACTTAGAGAAGTGTTACTTTTTTCACACTGCTTCTTCCTCTGGATTCATGTCATTTCTTGCAGGAGGACTTCTTAAGAAGTAGTTGTTTTCAACAGAATCTGTTGGTGGTAAACTTTCTTAAATCTTAAATGTTCAAAAATGCCTTTGGGCCGGTTGCGGTAGCTCAAGCCTATAATTCCAGCACTTTGGCAGGCCAAGGTAGTCAGATCACTTGAGCCCAGAAGTTCAAGACCAGCCTGGGCAACATGGGAAAACCCTGTCTCTACACAAAAACAAAATACATTAGCCAGGTGTGGTGGTAGGTTCTTGTAGTCCCAGCTACTTGGGGGGCTGAGATGGAAGGATCACTTGAGCCAGGGAGGTCAAGGCTGCAGTGAGCCTTGATCATGCCACTGCACTCCAGCCTGGGCAATAGAGCAATACTCTGTCTCAAAAAAGAAAAAAATGGCTTTGTTTCACTATGCCCTTAAGTGATTCTGTAGCTGGGTTATAGAATTCAGCATCAATTAGTTATTTTCCAAAGCTCATTGAAGACATTGCTTCATTTGTCTGTATCCAGTGTTGCTAGTGAAATTAATGAGGAAAGTCTGATCCTTATTTCTTTGAATTTAAACTTTTTGTTTTTTTTTTTTGCTTTGGTAGCTTTTAACATTTTTTTTCTCTATTTTCATAGCTTTCTTCACTTTTGGGGAATTTTTAACTATTAATTAAATACTACTTTCTCCCATTCTCTCTCTGCCTTTGGAATTCCTACTAGACGAAAGCTTGAATATGGTCACCCAGACTTTCTGGCTCTTAACCTTTTCACCTTTTTTTCTTTGTGCTTTAACCTGCAAGACTCCCTCAGCTGAATGCTCCTCAACTAATGGACTCTCCTCAACTAATGGACACTTCAGTGTGTCTCTGCTGGGGTTACTCAGCCTATCTTTTGAGATTTTTCTTTCAATAACTTGGGCTTTAATTTTTGAGATCTCTATTGGTTCTTTTTCATAATTGCTTGGTTTTATTTTCCCTTGTTTTGCTGAAGGTATTAAATGTACTTGCTTTAATTGACCTTTGGTTGTAGAGAAGATTTTTCATTTGCTCTATTTGTTATTTCTCTTTCATAGCAGTGGGCTTCCTCAGACATCTGGCACTTCTTCAATGCACACTAGTTTTCTGGTTTCCAATTCTCCACCTGAGTCTCAGGATTCAGCAGCACTCCCAGGTGGGTGCAGACTCAGGTTACCTGGGCCTTGGCTTCTCCCATGGCTTCTTAAGAACTTCCTTGTTTATTTCTGTGATCCCAAGCACTCCCCTTTATGACTTCAAGCCCAATTGTATAGTCAGTAATTTAATTTCTCTATCTGTTCTATCATTTATAAGGGCACAGCATGGAGGGGAGGGCCTTTCAGATATTTTTCTTGCCCCATCTTAAATCCCTAAATTACACTTAAAAAAATACCAGCAAAGCTTTTGTTTTTTATGTAGGAAGAATAGAGTACTCAGACATGAGTTTGGAGTAGGCGGGTGTATGTGTGTTCGTGTGCCTATGCAGTTTAAACCTGTTCTGTAATGTATTGCAATAAATGTTTCAGTGTTGGTACAGTGAACAATTCAACTTCATAATAGGCCAATCTGGAATCTCCCAGAAAAATTCACTTTGGATGTTAGTGGTTTTTTTTGTAATCATTAATATGTATAGGAAGACCTAGTAAGAGTGGCTGACAAAGGTTAATAAATGTCATGATAATATGCTTGTTTTTGATGTGAATGTTGTTGCTCAGTCCACCCTAAAATGAAATTCACAGGGTTGGTTTAGATGTCTTCTTCCAGGCCTCTCTTTACAATCTGCCATAGGAGTACAGACCCACCCATCTGAGGCCTGGATTTAACGCTCAAACAAGACAGATGCCAGCAGGAAATATCCATTCTGCCTTAGCTGTAAATCTTGAGTCCTTGACCATGATATCCTAAAAGGCCACCAGATGGAAATGTGATGCTGTGAAAAGAGATGCACTACCCTTTGTAAACAGGGATTGACCCTGCTGCTCTCTCAAAAGAAATTATCTTTATTCAAGGTAAAACAAGGATTTAGAAATTTTTCTTTGTTGAATGTAGAATAAAGAGGGCATTACATGAATGCCTATGCATTTCAGCTTTGGAGAGGAATCCTTACATCCATTCTGACAGCATGGAGATAAAAAGTCTGTCTTTCTGTATTCATGTTTTGTTGTCACTTGCTTTCTTTTCTCCCTTCTTGGTCTGTGTGTACCATATCCTCTCTATGTCTTCTCTTTCTTTCTCTTTTTCTTTTCTTTTTTTTTTTTTTTTGAGATGGAGTCTCACTCTGTCACCAGGCTGGAGTGCAATGGCATGATCTCGGCTCACTGCAACCTCTGCCTCCCGGGTTCAAGCAATTCTCCTGCCTCAGCCTCCCAAGTAGCTGGGACTACAGGCATGCACCACTACACCTGGCTACTTTCTGTATTTTTAGTAGAGACAGGGTTTCACCATGCTGGCCAGGATGGTCTTGATCTTTTGACCTCGTGATCGGCCTGCCTCAGCCTCTCAAAGTGCTGGGATTATAGACGTGAGCCACCACACCCGGCCTATCTCTTCTCTTTTTTGTCCTCTCCTTTGCTACCTGGAACCAACTTTTCATTTCTCTGGCCTTTGTCTCTTCCTATTTTCTGGCCATATGTGGATCAGAAAAATAATTATAAAAATGATGTGTTGTTTTACTTACTACAAATGTATGATTTCCGTTTTCATTGCAAAAGCCAATGAGTAAGAATTTTTACCATTCCTTCACTGTAAAAAATAAAACTGAGGGCCAGGCGCGGTGGCTTATGCCTGTAATCCCAGCACTTTGGGTGGCCGAGGTGGGCAGATCACGAGGTCAGGAGATTGAGACCATCCTGGCTAACACAGTGAAGCCTTGTCTTTACTAAAAATACAGAAAAAAAAAATTAGCTGGGCATGGTGGCGGGTGCCTGTAGTCCCAGCTACTCGAGAGGCTGAGGCAGGAGAACCGTGTGAACCTGGGAGGCGGAGCTTGCAGTGAGCAGAGTTTGTGCCACTGCACTCCAGCCTGGGTGACAGAGCGAGACTCCATCTCAAAAATAAAAAATAACATAAAAATAAAATAAAAATAATAAATAAATAAAACTGAGGCCAGGTGTGATGGCTCCTGCCTGCAATCCCAGCTACTTCGGAAGCCAAAGCGGGAGGATTGCTTAAGCCCAGGAGGGGTTGAGGTTGCAGTGAGCTATGATTGCACCACTGCACTCCAGCCTGGGTGACAGAGCAAGATCCTTACTCTAAAAACAAACAACAAAACATCAAACAAAAAACTCCTGCATTCTGCCAAAACTAACCGAATAATTTTAAAAGTATTTTATTGAGTTATAATAATCCAACCAAAAATTGTACCTATTATAACTGTATGTCTCACTGAATTTTGACAAATAAAAAACACAGTCATTTAACCAGTATTCAGATCAGGAACAAGAACATTACCAGCACGCCTGAAACCCCCATCTGTCCCCATCTAGTCTCTACCTTCCTCTCACCCGAGGACAATCATCACCCAGACTTCTAATAGCACAGAATAATTTCACCTATTTTTGTGCTTTATAAAAATGGCATGAAATGTCCTAGTTTGGGTTCCCCTAGGAGCTGCCCTGAGACAAGGATTTGGCGACAGTTCCTTTATTTGGAGGCACAGGGAACACTGGGTGGGACACGAAGAAGTGAGCCAGGAAAAAGGCAGGCAGCAGCCATAAAGAAAAATGTGTTACCAGGCCAGGCGCGGTGGCTCACGCCTGTAATCTCAGCACTTTGGAAGGCCAAGGCGGGCAGATCACTTGGGGTCAGGAGTTGGGGACCATCCTGGCCAACATGGTGAAACCCCGTCTCTACTAAAAATCCAAAAATTAGCTAGGTGTGGTGGCAGGTGCCTGTAATCCCAGTTACTTGAGAGGCTGAGGCAGGAGAATCGCTTGAGCCCAGGAGGTGGAGGGTGCATTGAGTCGAGATCACGCCACTGCACTCCAGCCTGGGTGACAGGACAAGACCCTGTCTCAAAAATAAATAAATAAATAAATAAATAAATAAATAAATTTTTTCTTTCATTTTTTTTTTGGAGAGACACATCTCACTATGTTGCCCAGGCTGGTTTTGAACTCCTGGACTCAAGCAATCCTCCCATCTCGGTTCTCAAAGTGCTGGGATTACAGGTGTGAGCCACCATGCCCAGACATTTTCATCATTCTTTTTTTTTTGAGACGGAGTTTTGCTCTTGTTGCTGAGGCCGAAGTGCAATGTCACGATCCCGGCTCACTGCAACATCCGCCTCCCAGGTTCAAGTGACTCTCCTGCCTCAGCCTCCTGAGTAGCTAAGATTACAGGCATGAGCCACCACACCCAGCTAATTTTGTATTTTTAGAGGACATGGGGTTTCTCCATGTTGATCAGGCTGGTCTCACACTCCCGACCTCAGGTGATCTGCCCATCTCGGCCTAACAAAGTGCTGGGATTACAGGCATGAGCCAATGCGCCCGGCACGTTTTCATCATTCCTAATAGCCATGGAGCATTCCATTTAATCAACTGTATATGCATTTTTTTTCCGGGGGCAAGGGGCTCATATTCACCACAGATGGGAGGCCAGTTGGTGAGAAGGTGGCAGGCGGCACAGCCACCTTATACAGCATGCCATACTGGTCCACTGTCAGACCCATGATGGCCTCGGCTCCATCGCCCCATCCGGCTGACTCTGGCTCCTGCCTGGCTCTGCCCGGCCGCCACAACCCCTCGGGACCATTCAGAGGCATCACTAGAGGGTGTGTGGTTAGTGGAGCAGCTGGTCATGGGGAGGTCTCGTTTCTTTGGTTGAAGGCACTCCTGACTCCTCTCATGAACAGGTTTCATATTGCTTTGTGGTGTTCCTGGAGCCTGGAAGGAGTTGGCTTGCTCCCTGGGGCATCGAGAGGGGCTTCTCGGTAGCTTCCCTGTACCCCTCACTGCTTCTGGCTGGGGCGCCTACATCTGAGCTTCCAGTAGTGTTTCTGAACAGCTGTAGTAAGAGTCCTCCCGGCTGGCTCGGGAGCCAGCCCATTTCACAGCACTTCCCGGGATCCACCTGTTCGTCCTGGAGCCTCCGCAACTGCGGCCGCCGCCATCCCCGGCCCCGGAGCCGCCCCATACCCCTGTATATGCAATATTTGTTAACCATTCCCTTTTGGTGCCCATCTAGGTACAGGTCTCATTTTTAGAGCTAAAGTATCTATAATACACTGGAAGTAATAGATGTGTCACCTCCATATTGTATGCCAAACCTAATAAGCAGAGCAAAACTTTTCATCCAAGTGATTTGGTTAACATTTTAGGATGTTTCTAATCTCTCAATAATATAAATATGCTACAATAGATCTGTGTGGTTATCCTTTGGGCACCTGTGTGTACCTGTGCATACCTGGAGAATAAAGTCCTGTGAGAGGAACTGCCATCCAAAGAGGGTGTTTCAGTCTGTACTGCCACCAACAATGTGCTCGTGCTTCAGGCTTGTGTTTGGATCAGGAGAATTTGAAAGTCATCCGGAACCAAACCAGGATATAAGGTTCAGCTGTAGCTGGAAAGTGGCAAACATTCTAAAGCTAAGACATTGGCTATTCCTGGGCTGTTCACAAACTGTGAGGCCAATTCTAGATGAGATCCAGAAAAAGTGTGAGCAACTCACTTATTTTTTAAGCAAAACATCTTTTCTTCTCATTTCTGCTAAGAACAAATAGCTTCCAGCAAGACAAATAGAGGATGCATTATTTTTACAAATTATTTCTCTTTTTTAATTAAAAAATTTTTTTTAGGTTAAATGCTACTTAAGATATGCTTAACCTCTATGATACTGACTTGCTCATGAGAAGAGAGAGGGCCAGGCATTCTTGCCCACTACTACCCACTATCAACACTTAGGCCTGACATCAGTCTCTAAAATATTCTGGGCCAGGTGCGGTGGCTCACGTCTGTAATCCCAGCACTTTGGGAGGCGAAGGCAGGCAGATCATGAGGTCAGGAGATCGAGACCATCCTAGCTAACATGGTGAAACCCTGTCTGTACTAAAAATACAAAAAATTAGCCAGGTGTGGTGGTGGGCACCTGTAGTTCCAGCTACTCAGGAGGCTGAGGCAGGATAATTGTTTGAACCCGGGAGGCGGAGGTTGCGGGAGCCAAGACCATGCCACTGCACTCCTGCCTGGGCAACAGAGCAAGACTCCGTCTTAAAAAAAAAAAAAAAAAAAGAAAAGAAAAAGAAAAAAAAATCAACAGTGGCTTCTAGGATGACTGAGCAGTGACTCAGTCTCTCCTTGACCAGATTCTGTAACTGTCCAGCAGAAATGCTTATCTGATCTCTGGGAGAACAGGAAGCAGCTCAGTGGGGGCCTTCCTTGCTAAATTCTTCATCAAGCTGGTCTGTTATCTACTCTGAGTCCTGCAAGAACATCTCAAGAAAAATCCCAAAAACATGCAAGACAAATGAAAGTCCTCCCTTAGCATGTTCTTGAAGCACTGAGGTGCCTGAAAGCTATATATAGTTTCTGGGGAAACAGTTTTTTAGGAAATGTAGCACAGACACTAACTATTCTTCCAGGAGAGCCCCTTCCTGACATGAAAGACCTTAGTGTGAGAGAGAAGCATCTGATTCATCATGGGGACCTATCCAACCAGCAGCAGGGGCCCCAGTGCCGGTGTCCACCTCAGCAGAGGAGACACAGGGGACATGCAAAGTGTTTCTGTTGAAAAATACTTCACCTAGGGTGACTATAGTTAGCAGGAATGTATTGTATATTTTGAAGTAGCTAGAAGGCTAGGCGTGGTATCCCATGCCTATAATCCCAGCATTTTGGGAGGCCCAGGCAGGCAGAACACTTGAGGTCAGGAGTTCGAGACCAGCCTGGCTAACATGGTGAAACCACATCTCTACTAAAAATACAAAAAATAAAAAATAAAAAAATTAGCTGGGCGTGGTGGCCTGCACTTGTAGTCCAACCTACTTGGGAGGCTGAGGCAGGAGAATTGCTTGAACCTGGGAGGCAGAGGTTGCAGTGAGCCGAGATCACGCCACTGCCCTCCAGCCTGGGTGACAGAGCAAGATTGTGTCTCAAAACAAAAACAAAAACAAAAAAACAAAGTAGCTAGAAGAGGTGATTTCAAATGTATCCAACACATAGTAATATCAAATATTCAAGGTGATGGGCACCCTAAACACCCTGATTGATCACCACACATTCTGTGCATGTAATAAATACTCACATGTACTCCATAAATATTTAAATATTTTATATCAACAAGAAAATACTTTGCCTAGTGTTTCCATCCAAATGGGAATAAGTCCAGGGCTCTACGTACACATTTCATGGCTTTTTATTGAGACTGGGGAAGGGTGGGCCATGGTAGCTGGTGCATTCACTGTCCAAGTTTGCCCAGACTCTCTGCTGCATGGGTGATGGCATTTTTGACTGTGTTGGTCACTGTCTCAGTGACTTCCTTCATCTTTTTGTCCCCTGACTCTTGGGCTTTCTTTATGGCTTCTGCAATGACTGTTGGAAAGAAAGAGGAAGAATGTCCTAGTGATCCACCCACTGAACTTGTATACCCTTGAGTGGCCTGTGGGATGTGGTCATCTTAATGGATTAGTCCGTGGAGTGGCCCGATGGGACCAAGGGCAGCAGGACTCCTAGCAGAATGAATTTGAATTTGGTTTTAATTTCCCAAACAACTTGTATTTCTTCAACTGTGAGTGAGGCTGAGCATCTACTCACAGGTACATTGCCTGCTTATCCTTTTTTCTGGAAAATGCCTGCTTATGTCTTTTGGCCATTTTCATATTGGGTTGTTATATTGGATTATCATTTCTATTACAAATATTTTTCATAGCTTGTGATTTTTCTTTCGGCTTGGTTTATAGTTTTTTTTTTGGCTATAGAAAATTTTGAAGTTTTGGATTGTCAAATTTATTTAATATTTCCTTTATGGCTGCTGGTTTTTTGTCATAGTTTTAAAGATTCTCCCCTCTCCAAGATTAGGCCAAAGTCTCTTATGTTATTACTATGTCTAAATGTTTATGATGTCTTCCCCCTCAAGACTCATTCGTTGAAATCCTCAGCCCTAATGTGATGGTATTCAGAGGTGGGGCCTTTGGGAGGCTGAAATTAGCACCCACAGAAAAGAGACCACAGAGAGCTAGCTCCTTCCACCATGTGAGGACACAGCTAGGCCCATCCACGAACCAGGAAGACGCCCTCACCAGATGCCAAATCTGCTGGAGCCTTGATCTTGGACTTCCCATCCTCCAGGAGTGTGAGAAATAAATTTCTGTTGTTTCTAAGTCACCCAGTTTATGGTTTGTTTTTGTTTTTGACACAGAGTCTCGCTCTGTCACCCAGGCTGGAGTGCAGTGGCACAATCTCCAGCTCATTGCCACCTCTGCCTCCCAGGTCCAAGGGATTCTCCTGCCTCAGTCTCCTGAGTAGCTGGGATTACAGGCATGTGCCACCACGCCCGGCTGATTTTTGTATTTTTGGTAGAGACAGAGTTTCACCATATTGGTCAGGCTGGTCTCGAACTCCTGACCTCAGTTGGCCCACCCGCCTCAGCCTCCCAAAGGGCTGGAATTACAGGCGTGAGCCACTGTGCCTGGCCTATGGTATTTTATAATAGCAGCCTGAGCTAAGATAGCTATCTCCTACTAAGTTAATAAATTCATGTATGTAAATTTAAGTCCTTCATCTACCCAGAATCTATTTTCTTGAAAAGGAATGAGATATACACATGCTTTGTACATAGTTCTACTCATAGCTCACACACATCAATCTGACATTTAACATAGAATTTTACATGTTAAATGATTTATCTCACTGTGCTGTCACATAGTCTTTTGTGACTTTGTCTTCTTATCATTCCATGGAGAGAACCATCTAGATAGTGCCCTAATGCAGTACAGTCTGTGGCCCCCGATGAGCATAGGTAACTGCCCCAGCCGAGAGGCTCTGAAAGGCTGCAACATTAGGGGCAGAGTTTGACCTGGTTAGTCAAAGAACAGGTTGGCCCAGCACCTAGCTTCCCTTCCTCCATCCCTCCTTCCATGCCCGACCTCAGCCGGCTGTACCTTTCTCTCCAGTCTCCTTGGCATGTCCCACCACCTCCTTCACCACTTCCTCCACGGCATGAACTGAACAGAAGACAAGTCCAGGGTGAGGGCTCAGAGCAGGCCCACTGCCCTCCCGAGTCCAGGGAGAGGGCTCAGAGCAGGCCCACTGCCCTCCCGAGTCCAGGGAGAGGGCTCAGAGCAGGCCCACTGCCCTCCCGAGTCCAGGGAGAGGGCTCAGAGCAGGCCCACTGCCCTCCCGAGTCCAGGGTGAGGGCTCAGAGCAGGCCCACTGCCCTCCCGAGTCCAGGGTGAGGGCTCAGAGCAGGCCCACTGCCCTCCCGAGTCCAGGGAGAGGGCTCAGAGCAGGCCCATGCGCCCCAGGGGTGAGGGCTCAGTGCTGACCCACTTATCCTCACAACGGACCTATACGTCCCTGGACATCCAAGGTGGGGCTCTGGGATGCCACCCCCAGCCAGGACAGATTGGCTCATTAGAAGGACCTTCCCCCACAGCAGGCTTCATTTGGTGATGCCAGGGCCCTGGCTGCCGGGAGACGAGCTCAGTGAGCCCCATGAAGGCAGGGGTCCCTGAAGCCCCTTGGCCCTGCCCGGCCTGGAATGTCAATGATCAGGCTGTCTTGCCAGCTGAGACCTGGAGACCAGGCCAGGCCTCTGTGCCAGATCACACCCCTCTCAGGATGTGCTGGCGCCTGCCTCAGGCCAATTTCCAAAGCCTCATCCAGTAAAACCACTTCTCTCAAAGCAATTCCTCCAACAAGAGGGAATTCTCTGCCTACTTCAGAGTTTTTTAAAGTGTAGGTGGTAGTGTGCTAGAACTGAAAGATTTCGGAGTCAGAAGAAATGTTTCTTTAACTCTACCTTCCACGTCTTGGTCCCTCATCTTTAGAATGGGAATCTGTTGGGGTGCTCAGACCCAACACCAGGTCGTGGGGGCAACAAAGTCCCACAGAGTCAAAGGAATGAGAAAAAGTTTGAGAGAGAAAGTGGGACCAGGGGGGCCATTGCCAGTGTGGAGGCTGCAAAGGCCCCAAGCTCTGGGAGCCCATGCTATTTATCAGTGATCTAACAAAGAAACAGGTGGTGAGGATGTGGAGGTTGAAAGGAAACAGTGTAGCAAGTGAATGAGAAACATATGGCTACTTGAGATAACGGGAATGCTGAAATCAAGGAGCCAGCAAGTCTAGCAGACATGCAAGCCCTGCCTCAGCTTCTCTCCCAACACTCAGCTTTTCTCCCAACAGGAATCATAGAAAACTCAGAGGCTAGTGAAAGGTTAAAGCAGGTGGTTATCACCAGCTGCAGAGTCAAAAACAAAACACACGTCTGCTGCCATTTAGAAGGAGGACACAAACTCAGGCAAGGCTGTTTTTCACACGATTACCCACGAGTGGGGCCTGGCTGGTCCTCCCCACACACAGCTGCTGACCTCTGCATACAAAACATGCTTCGGCCCAGAAGCAAGCCAGCATTCACCCACTGTGGGTATCAGTCAGACTCCTGGTGGAAGCCAGAGGACATATTCGAATGGGTACTTGAGGAAAAAGGGCTGTTCACAGAAGTGTGGACAGAGTTAAGGGAACCAATGAGAGATGAGGAATGCCCTGGACCAGCAAGAGTGGGAGCTGTTATCTCCCTGGGTCTAGAGGGACAGGAAAGGTGTCCACAGACCCCGAAGAGAGCTGTGGCTGTAGGGGAGGATCATTAGAAGCTGCAGCCATCACTAGAAAGATGTGGCCACTGGCAAACCAGCAAGGAAGAATCTGAGTGAATAACCACCTCTCCTCTCCCTCTCCCACCTCCTATGACATCCCCCACTGTCTGAATTCCACTAGGGCCAGAGAGTGAGGCACCCTGGTGATGCAGTGCAAGAGGGAGTGGGCACAGAGGAGCCAGTGGGTGTGGAAGGGAAACAGAGAAACAGAATTCCAGCTCACTCTGCGGGATTTCTGGGTCTGACAGAAACATGGCAGCAGCTTAATTATTATTATTATTATTATTATTATTTTGAGATGGAGTTTCGCTCTTGTTACCCAGGCTGAAGTGCAGTAGCGTGATCTTGGCTCACTGCAACCTCTGCCTCCTGGGTTGAAGAGATCCTCCTGCCTCAGCCTCCTGAGTAGCTGGGATTACAGGGACATGCCACCACACATTGCTAATTTTTGTATTTTAGGTAGAGATCGGGTTTCACCATGTTGGCCAGACTGATCTCGAACTCCTGACCTCAGGTGATCCACAGGCCTCGGCCTCCTAAAGGGCTGGGATTACAGGTGTGAGCCACTGTGTCCAGCCTGCAGCAGCTCAATTTTACAGTTTCCCTTTTCTCCTTCTGGAAACTATATAGAGCAACAACAAGACTGAGGAGGAGGAAGAGGAGGAGGAGAAGGAGGAAGTAAAAGCCCATCATCAACACACACATCACTGCGCTCCAGCCTGGGCGACAGAGCGAGACTCCATCACAAAACAAAACAACAAAACAAAACAAAACAAAGCAAAACAAAACAAAACAAAACAAAACACACATCAAACTCAACTTCAGAGAAATTAGGAAGCTGGGAAGCCACGTAAACTCAAAAGCAGGTGACAACAGCAGAACCAACACAGGAACCCAGGGAGGTGCAGAAGAACAGGGCATGGGGGGCAACCCAGAGGGGAATCTTCACTGTTGCCAGCAACACAGGCTCCCAGCAGGAGAGGACCCTCAGAGTGAGAATGCAGAGCTGGAGAAGTGAAGAAAGAAGGAGCAGGTGGTGCCCAGGGAAGTCCAGGGGTGCGGGATCTGAGAGCGCCCCTTCCCAAGAGAGGCAGTAATGCTTGGGAAGGCAGGGCTGAGTCCCTGGAGGCTGCATCCAGGAAAGGAGGCTGGCAGTAGAAATTTCCTGAAGCCGAGTGGGTTCTGAGACGCAGAGGGGCAGTGGTACAGAGGTGAGGCTGATGCTTCTGTGCAGGAAGGCCAGGCTCCTGAGGAAGGGAGCCCCGAATGCTCTCCACTAGATTCCCAGGTAGCCCCACTCCCTCCACAGAGACCTTGCACTGACATCTGGGAAATTCCGTTCATACTGGAACCTCCGACACACTGCCATGAGTGTGAGGGTTTCGTGACTGATGGGGTAGGTTTCGTGACTGATGGGGTAGGTTTCTCTCTTCTCAATAGTATAATTTCCATTTATTCCTCCCCCAGCCTCCCTGAACATTCACCTCTTACATAACCACAGTACAGTGATCAGGACCAGGAAATCCACATTCTCATATTTAACTATATTAAAATCATTTCACAAAATAACCAATTTTGTTAATTTAAATACATTTAAATGATGTTTAAATATATTTAAATTATTTAAGTATTTTAAAATGAACATATTAGCTAAACTAAAGACCTTATTGGAGTTTCACCACTTTTTCCACTAATGTCCTTTTTCTGTTCCCAAATTCCACCCAGGATCACGCTGCATTTAGTTATTTCTTAGTCTCTCGCCGTTTCGTAGGGCTGCAATAACAGTTCCTCAGTCTTTCCTTATCTTTCATAACCGTGACACTTTGAACCAGTACTGATCAGTATTTGTCAAATGTTCCTCAATTTGGGTTTGTCTGATGTATTTCCATGATTGGACTGAAGTTACACACTTTTGGCAATTACAGCACAAAAATGATGTGGAATCCTTCCCAGTGCATTCCACCAGTTATGGCATTGATAGTTCTTCTTACTGATGATGTTGAACTTGTCCATTTGGTTCAGGTTTCTGCTGGTTTCTCCATGTAAAATTACTATCATTCCCCCTTATAGGGTGAAAACATCTTAGGAGAAATACTTGGAGACTATGAAAGTTTTGTATTTTCTCAAATTTAAAATTTTTTTTCAGGCCGGGCATGGTGGCTCACACCTGTAATCCTAGCACTTTGGGAGGCCGAGGCGGGTGGATCACCTGAGGTCCGGAGTTTGAAACCAGCCTGATCAAGATGAAGAAACCCCATCCCTACTAAAAATACAAAATTAGCCAGGCGTGGGGGTGCATGCCTGTAATCCCAGCTCCTTGGGAGGCTGAGGCAGGATAATCACTTGAACCCAGAAGGCAGAGGTTGTAGTGAGCTGCGATGGTGCCATTGCACTCCAGCCTGGGCAACAGAGTGAGGCATCTCAAAAAATAATAATAATAAATAATAATAATAATTCTATTTTGAATTGTGGTAAAATATACATAAAATTTACCATCTTAACCACTTTTAAGTGTACAGTTGGAACAGGGGTCAAGGAGAGCCCTTGGGTTGGGTAATGTAGAGTATATTCACACTGCCATGCAACCAATCTCCAGAACTTTTTCATCTGACAAAACCGAAACTCTATGTCCACTAAGCAACTTCCCATTTTCTCCCTTCCCCATGTCCCTGGCAACCCCCGTTCTACTTTCTGTTTCTATTAGTTTGCTTACTCAGTCTAGACGCTTCACATAAGTGAAAGAACACAGTATTTGTCTTTTTCTAACTGGCTTATTTCACTTAGCATAATGTCCTCAACGTTCATCCATGTTTTAGCATGTGTTAGAATTTCCTACCTTTTTGAGGCTGAAGAATATTTTATTGTACGTAAATAACACATTTTATCAATTCATCTGCCTACGGACAATTAGGCTGCATTGATCTTTTGACGAGTGTGAATACCACTGCTATAAATATCAGTGTACAAATATTTCTATGAGACCTTGCTTTCAATTATTTTGGCTATATACCCAGAAGTGGTATTGCTGGATCATTTGGTAATTCCATTTTTAATTTTTTGAGAAACTGCCTGTTCTGTGGTGAGCAGGTCTATATAAACCTACCCGCAAAGACCAAGGAACCTGAGATACCAAAGAAAGAGGCTGACAAATCCAGTTTCTCAGAAAGAAACATTTAACAGGCATTTATGAACAGAAGTGAAGTCAGGGATGGCACCAAGATAAGATGGTGGATCCCTGTGCCATTACCCCCATCACCCTGACCAGGGCTTATATAGCATAGGGAAAGGGTAATGCATGCTTCAGGAGGGATGTGTACCACCAGGTATGGTGGCTCACGCCTGTAATCCCAGCACTTTGGGAGGCCAAGGCGGGTGGATCGCAAGGTCATGAGATCGAGACTAGCCTGACCAACATGGTGAAATCCCGTCTCTACTAAAAACACAAAAATTAGCTGGGCATGGCGGCATGTGCCTGTAATCCCAGATACTCGGGAGGCTGAGGCAGAAGAATTGCTTGAACCCAGGAAGCGGAGGTTGCAGTGAGCCAAGATTGCACCATTGCACTCCAACCTGGTGACAGAGCGAGACTCTGTCTCAAAAAAAATAAAAAATAAAAAAATAAAATAAATGTAAACGTGATTCAGATTTCTTAGCTTCCTTTCTTTTTAGTTCTCTGTAGTATACTCTTGTGATGTATTTATGTATTTTCTGTTGTTTGAATTAAAAACTCATCTGCCTTTTTAAGAGGCCAGTCTTTGATGAACTTTAAACTTTGTAAAACTAATGCATTGTGCCTGTGTGATAAACCAGTGGTTCTCCAAATGTGCTCTGTGGACCTCTCAGGATCCCCAAGACCCTTTCCAGAAGGCCTAAGAGGTCAACACTTTTTTTTTTTTTTTCCCAGACCGAGTTTCACTCTTGTTGCCCAGGCTGGAGTGCAATGGTGCAATGTCAGCTCATGGCAACCTCTGCCTCCCGGGTTCAAGTGATTCTCCTACCTCAGCCTCCCAAGTAGCTGGGATTACAGGCACCTGCCACCACGCCTGGCTAATTTTTGTATTTTTAGTAGAGAGGTGGTTTCACCATGTTGGCCAGGCTGGTCTTGATCTCCTGACCTCAGGCGATCTGCTCGCCTGGGCCTCCCAAACTGCTGGGATTACAGGCCTGAGCCACTGTGCCTGGCTGACACTGTTCTGAATCATACTAATTAAACCTGAGAAAGCTGATTAAAAAATCTAAAAATTTGTAAAAGTAATACAAAGTCATTGCCTGCTTTTTCTTTGACACTTGCCATGATTGTATAAAAGCAAAAGTGGGTAAAACTGCTGGTTTCTCAGCATAAATCAAGGCAGTGGTACCAATTACATTAGTAGTCATTCTATTCTTTGCTGTCCCCTACAGTTAATAAAGATAGCCTGAATTTCTTAAGAATGTCTTTGATGAAGCAGTAAAAATTAATGTTGTTATTAAATCTTGACATGTCTCTTTAATATTCTGAAGAAGTGGAAAGTTAACAAGAAGTGCTTCTGCTGACTGCAGTATGGTTGTTCTTTTTTTTCTAAAGAATTCTGATTTAATTGTGAACTGAACAACTACTTTTTTTCACAGAGCATCGTTTTTATTTAAAAGTACAACTGGGCCAGTGCAGTGGCTCATGCCTGTAAAATCCCAGCACTTTGGGAGGCCAAAGCAGGCAGATGGCTTGAGCTCCTTCAGGAGTTCAAGACCAGCCTAGGCAACATAACGAAATCCTGTCTCTACCAAAAATACAAAAAAATTAGCCTGGCATGGTGCCACACATCTGTGGTCCCAGCTACACAGGAGCCTAAGGTGAGAGGATTGCTTGAGCTGAGATCATGCCAATGTACTCCAGCCAAGTGACAGAGTGAGACTCTGTCTAAAAAAAGAAGTACAACTATCATTCTAAAAAATAAATGAAGTGAGAGGTTGTCACTTCAAGGAAAATAAGTATTTGTTCCCAGTGATAAAATTTAAGCTTTCCTGAGGACTTTGAAAAACTTGTGCCTTCTCCTGTAGGCTTGAAAGCTTTTAAATACTTAAAGACATTTTAAAGTAAGATTGGTGGTTAAACTAAAAGTGACTTTTGACACAATAAAACATAAACCAATATATTCCAAGTAACTAATGCACAATATTATAAATGCAAGTTTGGGGGGAAAGATCCATTTACTGTGCAAGAAAGATCAATGAGTACTGATGGAATAAATTTATTAATATGTAAAATGCCACTGTAATTTAAGAAACTAGCACTTGTGAAGTTTTGATTTAGTATTAAAGAATACCCACAACTGTCTGAAAACTTTAAAAATACACCTTTTACCAACTACATATTTGCATGAGGTTAGGTCATCTTATTGCTTCTGTTTTTCTTTTTTTGAGACGGGGTTTCCCTCTGTCACCCAGGCTGGGGCACAATGGCAAGATCTTGGCTACCTCCGCCTCTCAGGTTCAAGCAGTTCTATGGCCTCAGCCTCCCAAGTAGCTGGGACTACAGGCATGCACCACCACACCCAGCTATTTTTTGTATTTTTAGTAGAGGCAGGTTTCATCATGTTGGTCGGGCTGGTCTCAAATTCCTGACCTCAAGTGATCTGCCCACCTCGGCCTCCCAAAGTGCTGGGATTACAGGTGTGAACCACCGTGCCCAGCCATCTTATTGCTTTTTTTTTTTGAGATACAGTCTTGCTCTGTCGCCCAGGCTGGAGTGCAGTGGTACGATCTCAGCTCGTTGCAACCTCTGCCTCTCGGGTTCAAGTGGTTCTCCTGCCTCAGCCTCCCAAGTAGCTGGGACTACAGGTGTGTGCCACCACGCCTGGTTAAGTTTTTGTATTTTTAATAGAGACAGGGTTTCATCATGTTAGCTGGGATGGTCTCGATCTCCTGACCTTGTGATCTGCCCGCCTCGGCCTCCTAAAGTGCTGGGATTACAGGTGTGAGCCACTGCACCCGGCATCTTATTGCTTCTTTAAAGCAAATTGCAAAGAAAGATCTAGAGTCCAGTTGTCTCCTATTAAGCTCAACATGAGAGACTTTAATATAAATACATGACACACTTTTTACTTAACTTTTGTTGTAGAAAAGTTATTTTTTCAGTGAAAAATTTCTGTTAACAGTATCGTTCTCAAGGAATATTTTCTGTTGTTACAACCTGGGTCGTGGGTTACTACCGACATCTAGTTGGTAGCGGCCATGAATGCTGCTAAACTTTCTGCAATGCACAGGACAGTCCTCATAACAAAGCATGATCTAGCTCATAATATCAATGGTGGTAAGGCTGTGCAATCTAAACTAAAAGTGGATTTTGAAAAAAACTCAATTTTATATTACTACCACAGTAAATATCAATATAATCAATATAAACATATACTCTTTGAGATTCTCAATCATTTAAGAATTAAAAGAGTCTTAAGGAACAAAGAAAACACAAATAATTTACTTTGATATTTTAGTAGGCACAATACAGCGTATGATGTTTAGAGCTGTGACAACACTGAGCTTGATATCTTGCAAAGTAATTAGCTATAATAACAAGACAGGTTTCTAAAAAGCTCACCTTTGTGTGATATCATGATATATCTCCAAGGTCACGCTGTGGAAGGAAAAAAAATTCATAACAATAGATGTTATAATTTGTTAGGCCTGAAGACATTTTTTAAAAGGGGGCAGAGGAAACTCTCCTAGCAGCCCTGAAATTCAAATCCTCTAGTTCAGAACAGTACCATAAGGGCACTTTCTTGTTTTCATTTCTTGGTTTTCCACAAAAATATGAGAACCAAAATGCGAGACAATATGCTTCTAGAAGACGCATTTCTGTTGACGATTATAATATATAAATAATAACAGATTTCCCTGTTATATGCTCTTCTACCCACAAAAGCTTTCGTCCCATGAGATTTATTTTATGTATTTATTTTTTGACCCAGAGTCTCGCTTGGCTCACCACAACCTCCACCTCTCAGGTTAAAGCGATTCTCACGCCTCAGCCTCCCAAGTAGCTGGGACTACAAGTTTGTGCCACTATGCCCAGGTCATTTTTTTTTTATTTGAGACGGAGTTTCGCTCTTGTTGACCAGGCTGGAGTGCAATGGTGCGATCTCGGCTAACCACAACCTCTGCCTCCTGAGTTCAAGCGATTCTCCTGCCTCAGCCTCCAGAGTAGCTGGGATTACAGGCATGTGCCACCACACCCAGCTAATTTTGTAGAATGAGGCTCAAAACAACTGAGGGAAGGCAAATCTCAATTTTAGTAATAGATCTATACAATATTAGCACTTTTTAAAAAGCCTGTAACATTAGCATGTAAGATGGATATGTCGATAGTGCTTTAAGTAGTTTTCATCTCTGAAATAATTTTAAAATCACAGAATTTAAAGTTACATGCTGGAAAGGACCAATGACCGTACATGAGATTTAATTCAACACTCATTTTACAGATTGGGGAAACAAACCTTAAAACTGACTTGCCCAAGGTCCCACCAAATAGTTTCTCATCCTAAACTCAAATTAAGCAGTGGCTCTCAAACTTTGCTGCACATTAAAATCGCCTGAGAAGCTTTAATAACTGCCTAATCTTCAACATGAGACATTTTAATTTAATTAGTATTGGGTGTGGCTTTGGGCATCAAGATTGTTGGTAAAAGTTTCCCAGGTGATTTCAATGAGCAGCAAAGTTTGGAATGATTGAGCTGGGGTGAAAATCAGAATCTTCTGGGATGCTTTTCTTCACAGAAAGATGCCTCACATCCATCCCTATTTTCCTAAAAGGCTTCTCAGTGCCTAGAGATAGAGGGAAAGTGGAAATGGGAAGATACGTGTGTTTGCAGATCTGTATTTTGAAAAAAAAAAAAACCTTGCATAAGTGATCTCAGTGAGTTCCACCTATCCCACTGACAACAGTGCACTACTGACTTGTGATGAACATTTTTCAAAATCTTTTCTTGAAGCCAATTTGTCCTATTAATTTGCTCAATAAACCTTTATTTCACCAATAGTGAATATACCAAATGATCATTTCTCAAACTTGCTGATGGCAAATTAAAACTTACTCTACTTTCAGAAGTAGACTTCTAAAAAGTAGAATAATGAGGAAAAAAGCATGAAATTTGTTTGAGCAAGATTAATCTTCAAAGCTACTTTTGAATTATATGCTAACGCATCAAAATCTTGTGAACTCAAAAGAAGCCAGGGACTCTAGTCAAAGTACTTTTTGTGTATGTGTGCTCAAAGATTTAAGAGACTTGGCTGACTACACACATTTAGTGATTACTCAATAGGTCCCAAAGCTCAGGACTTGAGACAGAGTTTGAGTCCAGTTTTTGCTGAAACACAATTTCATCTCAACTATTGTTACAAGGGAGGGGGGAAAGTGACATTATTATGAGTGTAAACTTGCCATTTTTAATTAAAGTAAAAGTTGAAACAAAATTGTTTATAAGCTAGTTATGTTTACAGAATGAAAAGTAAAATTAAAGATAAAGACAATAATATTCTAAATTAGCACTTTTCCAAACTGTGTTCTAAAAATCAACACTCATAACCCAAGGAGATGAGAATAATGTACACTAGACAGCCCCTATGGAGCTGGTGGTGGTGTTGCTTGTTGTTCCTTTTAAAATAAACTTCATCTCAGGGTGCTCTCAAAGTGCATCTTTGTGGCCCATGAGGTGCTCATGCACAATGGGAGAAATTCAAATGCAGATACACTGTGGTGCCAGAAGAGAAAAAGCTGTTCCTTCTTCCAAGGCTAATGTCCAAAGTAGTGCACACTGATTTAGGCCTATAATGCATTGAAAAACTAAGTTTTCACAAAAAACATTCAATAAAGGGAACCTATCCTTCTCACTGTGTTCAACATTGTCTTAAGGCATAAAGCCATCAAAATGATACACTGTTTCTGGGATTGCTTCTTTGCTAACTGATTTTTCCTTCCACGATGATGTCTAAGATTAAAAGAGAAATTGATACTTATTAAAAGAGATATTTATTAAAAGAGAAATTGACAAACAGATGGATGAAATAATTTTAGAATAAAGAAATCTGTCCCTTGGCAGTATAGTTGTACTCACGATATTATTGTCACTGTAAGATAAGGCTGGCTGGCTGTGCTGTCATCAAGGAAAATTGTCGAATATGAGCTGTATTGTCGACTGAAATGCTCAGTAGATACCTGAAGGAGAAGGGAAGTACAAGTTAAACTTATCAAAGTGTATATTTTTCTTGGTTAAAATGGCAAATGACAAAGTACTGAGATATTTCTTACACTCCATGAACTGCTTGAGTATGGTATCATGTGCACTCTATAGAAAACCCATTGGAGGCTCTTAACTTCCAGAGATGATGTTTAAGATATGGGTTGTAAAATGCTGCTCTTAATATGGTAAGTGTCATCAAACCTAACAAGGATTTTATGAATTCCCTTGAAAAAAAATGAGAAAGTTTAAAATAAGATTTAATTGTTTTTTTCTACAGCAATATAAAGCAGCCAAGAATTTCTATTTCTACTATTTATTTATTTATTTATTTATTTTTGAGATGGAGTCTCGCTCTGTCGTCCAGGCTGGAGTGCAGTGGCGCGATCTCCGCTCACTGCAAGCTCCGCCTCCCGGGATCACGCCATTCTCCTGCCTCAGCCTCTCCAAGTAGCTGGGACTACAGGCGCCCACCGCCACGCCCGGCTAATTTTTTTTTTGTATTTTTAGTAGAGACGGGGTTTCACCGTGGTCTCGATCTCCTGACCTCGTGATCCACCGGCCTCGGCCTCCCAGAGTGCTGGGATTACAAACGTGAGCCACTGCTCCCGGCCTCTATTATTTATTTACTACAATAAAATGTAATGTATTAAATAATACTGGTACAAGAGCATTTTATTGCAGTGAATACAAGGCTAATACATTTACTAAATTGCTAATCCTAAATGTATTATTTCAGGTGATGTGTGACAAAACCAGTGTTTTGGATTCAGAGGCTCTGTGTGCCAGGGCTGCTAGGCCACCAACAAGCAAGGAAGCCATAGGTTTCTCTAGTCTTATTTTCTTATGTGGAGGATAAAAAGAATATCACTTAAATATTCTCTCACACCCTGAAAACAGATGACAACTTAAACAATTTAACTTTTACTTCATGTTTAAATAAGACTGCCATGACATGACTCAAATGAGACTCTCAGAGAATACTTTGAATTCATTTCAAAACTTGATCAGTTTATTCTATAAATCATCTGATCTGCACCTAGCCATTTTCCTGCTCTACCCCTGCTCTCTGCCTAGAATACTGCTTTTCTCTTTCCTTGCTTCAGCAAAAGCTTGACTCTGACTCCATCTACCCTCTTGGGTCTCTGTCAGCAGCCACACCAAAAAATGTTTTTTTGTACACTAGTCAAATTCATCACTGCTTACAAGATACTAATTCTTGCAGCGTATTCCCCTCATGAGAAAGTATGCCTCTCCATAAGAGTAAGGGAGGGCACTTACTCTTCCTACCTCCAGCTGCTGAGCATAGAATTTTGAGTAAATCCAAAACTTCGACAAGTGTTTGACAATTCAGTTATCATTTGGAACATAAGTCTTACTATATTTAATTACAGCAAAAACACTACTAACAGTTTACTGTTTATAGGTATTATTTAAGGTAGTCACAAAATAGAAACAAATAATCTAATGTCAGTCAGCATAAATCAGACTATGAAATTTTACGATCTTTAACAAGAAACAGAAGGGGTTACTTAGTAGTTTTAAGATTTAATAACAAAAACTAGAAAATAATCGTACCTGGTAATTTAGTAAGTCAAAACCAAAGCCTTACCATCAAAGGTCCATTACCCATTGGATGCTGATGCCCACCCACTGACTTCTTCCGCTGTATCTGCTGCCTCTCATTTTAACCCATTAAAAATAATAAGTTGTTTTTTTGTAGAGGCCTTTCACCTCCTTGGTTAGGTCTATTCCTAAGTATTTTATTTTATTTTATTTTTGCAGTTATCATAAAAGGGGTTGAGTTCTTGGTTTGATTCTAAGCTTAGTTGCTGTTGGGGTATAACAGAGCTACTGATTTGTGTGCATTAATTTTGTCTCCTGAAAATTTGCTGAATTTGTTTATCAGTTCTAGGAGCTTTTTGGAGGAGTCTTTACAGTTTCCTAGGTATACAATCATATCATCAACAAACAGCAATAGTTTGTGACTTCCTCTTTACCGATCTGGATGCCTTTTATTGCTTTCTCTTGTGTGATTGCTCTGGGTAGGCCTTCCAGTACTACGTTGAATAGAAGTGGTGAGAGTGGGCATCCTTGTCTTGTTCCAGTTCTTGGGGGAATGCTTTCAACTTTTCCCCATTCAGTATTATGTTGGCTGTGGGTTTGTCATAGATGGCTTTTATTACATTGAGGTATAACCCTTGTATGCTGATTTTGCTGAGGGCTTTAATCATAATAGGATGCTGCATTTTGTCAAATGCTTTTTCTGCATCTATTAAGATGATCATGTGATATTTTTGCTTTTATTTCTGTTTATGTGGTGTATCACATTTATTGACTTGTGTATGTTAATCCATCCCTGCATCCCTGGTATGAAATCCATTTGATCATGGTGGATTATCCTTTTTTTTTGTTGTTGTTGTTTTTTTTTTTTTGAGATGGAATCTCACTCTGTCGCCCAGGCTGGAGTGTGCAGTGGGGTGATCTTGGTTCACTGCAACCTCCGCCTCCCAGGTTCAAATGATTCTCCTGCCTCAGCCTCCTGAGTAGATGGGATTACAGGCACACACCACCATGCCCGGCTAATTTTTGTATTTTTAGTAGAGACAGGGTTTCACCATGTTGGCCAGGCTGGTCTTGAACTCCTAACCTCTTGATCCACCTGCATCGGCCTCCCAAAGTGCTGGGATTACAGGCGTGAGCCACCACGCCAGGCTGGATTATCTTTTTGATATGCTGTTGGGAAGTACAAAACATTGCTGAATGAAATCATGGGCACAAACAAATGGAAAGACATCCCATGCTCATGAATGGGTAGAATGAATATCGTGAAAATGACCATACTGCCAAAAGCAATCTACAAATTCAACACAATTCCCATCAAAATACCACCATCCTTCTTCACAGAACTAGAAAAAACAATCCTGAAATTCATATGAGACCATATAAGAACATGCATAGCCAAAACGAAACTAAGCAAAAACAACAAATCTGGAGGCATCACATTACCTGATTTCAAACTATACTATAAGGCCATAGTCACCAAAACAGCATGGTAGTGGTATAAAAATAGGCACACACACCAATGGAACAGAATAGAGAACCCAGAAATAAACTCAAATACCTATAGCCAACTGATTTTCAACAAAGCCAACTAAAACATAAAGTGAAGAAAGTAACACTTTATGCAGGAGCCACATGCAGGAGAATGAAACTGGATCCTCACATGCAGGAGAATGAAACTGGATCCTCAAGCCACATGCAGGAGAATGAAACTGGATCCTCAACTCCCATCTTACACAAAAATCATCTCAAGATGGATCAAGGACATAAATCTGTGACCTGAAACCATAAAAATTCTAGAAGATAACAGTGGAAAAACCTGTCTAGACACTGGCTTAGGCAACGACTTCATGACCAAGAACACAAAAGCAAATGCAACAAAAACAAACAGGTGAGACTTAACTAAAGAGCTTCTGCACAGGAAAAGGAACAATCAGCAGAGTAACAGACAACCCACAGAGTGGGAGGAAATCTTCACAGTCTATACATCTGACAAAGGGCTACTATCCAGAATCTACGAGGAACTCAAACAAATTACAATTTACAAATTACAATTACAAAAATATGGAACCAGCCCAAATGCCCATCAATCAATGAGTGGATAAAGAAACTGTGATATACATACACATATATACATGAGGAATACCACTCAGCCATAATAAGGAATAAATTAATGGCATTCCCAGCAACCTGGATGGAATTAAAGACTATTATTCTAAGTGAAGTAACTCAGGCATGGAGAACTAAACATCATATGTTCTCATTCATACGTGGGAGCTAAGCTATGATAATGCAAAGCCGTAAGAATGATACAATGGACTTGGGGACTCAGGGGAAAGGCTGGGAGGAGGGTGAGGGATAAAAGACTACAAACTGGGTTCAGCGGACACTGCTCAGGTGAGGCGCGCACCAAAATCTCACAATCATCACTGAAGAACTTAGTCATGTAACCAAATACCACCTGATCTCCCAAAAACCTATGGAAATAATAAATAATTAACTAACTAAATAAACAATATACAGCATTTTTCTCAGCAAACATAATTAAAATAAAACAAAGACTAAAGTTTACATTGTTCACTCTCCTTTTGGGCAGGACAAATTTTAGATATGTTCTTAAAGAATTAATAACTTTTTTCCTTTTTCTGAGACAGGGTCTCCCTTTGTTGCCCAGGCTGGCGTGCAGTGGTACAATTATAGTTAACTGCAGCCTCAAACTCCTGAGCTCAAGCGATCCTCTGCCTCAGCCTCCTGAGTAGGTAAAACGAAAGGCACATGCCACCAGGCCTGGCTAATTTGTTATTTAACCTTTTTGTAGACATGAGGTCTTGCTATGTTGACCAGGCTAAAAATGAACAAATCTTAATTAACTTAAATATTTCTAACACTTTGGGCATTCATGAAAACAGCTCCATCTATGTTGTGAAGTAATGGGAAGTATATGGCAGTGGATAAGGTTTGAATGAAAATATTAAACAAGGCCTTAGGAGAAAAGTGTAATATGCTTATTATAGATACATTAATTTAAAAAATTCTCTGGCTTAATATCATTAATTATACTCAAATTAGACTTTGATTTAAACATAGGTCCTAAATTTGGATTAAATATAATAGATTGACCACAAATTTATTTCCTCTCCCTCCAGAAGTCTCATTAGTCATAAAATAAAGGTTACACACATGACCAGGAGAGAAGGTTGACAGAGATAATTTTTAATACATGTTGAGACATAAAAAGTAGATAAAGGAGTGGTAAATAACACGGAAGCACAACTTTGGTGCCTACAGAAAGTGTCTGGAACAGAAGCCAGCCAGTTTGTCTTACAGAACTAAAAGCAGGTTGTGAACTTAACAGGCAAATGGCACTTTGGAAAGTAGGGTAAAATGTAAAAAAAAAAAGCCAGCAAGGTCAGTTGAAAATCTCTAACTAGAGCCCCAAGTCCACCTGTCCTTCCACCTGACAAGAAACTTAGATGTGTGTTCTCTGGATATATCAAACCTGAGAATTTCTGGCTCAGAGATACCATGGCTTAAACCTGAGATATAAAGGAAACTACACCAAAAATGAAACTCCAACTTTCTTCACTAACTCTGCTTTTGGAAAGCAAGTGGCCATGCTTTTACTTTCCAGGCAGAAAACTAGGAGATCCTTCTCAGAAGAAACTGAAATGTCTTGAATAAAGATTCCCAGATAATATACTGAGGTCCCCCAAATGAAAAGCTAGTTAGGTTTCTAAGGCCTCACACCGAGTGCTATCAGTTAACAGAAATCCTGCTTCCAAATAAAGCAGGCCAGGGACCACCACGCATTGGAGGGAAGCCTCCAAGAAAAGAGATCCAAACAACAGAAAAAAGGAATTCATGGGACCTGTCAAAATCAGGAGCAAAACTTAAAAAAAAATCTTAAAACACTCTCAAAAAATATAAAATTGAATAGAAATAGTAGAGGATAAAGTCACAGAATATCCCAGAACTAGAATAAAAAGACAAACTGAAAAAAATAGAAGGGGAAAAATTAAAAATCAATGCAGGTATACTGGTCTAAGCAGCCTAGCGTCTGAATAACAAGACTATCAGTAAAAAAGTAACAGAGAAAATGAAAAGAAATTCTCAAGAAGAGATAGTCTGCAGGTTTAGTAGCCTCAATAAAATGAAAAGATCCTCAACAAGCTGTTATAAAATTTCAGAACCTCAGAGAGACAGATCCTAAAAAGCTTCCGCAGATACCTAAAATCTGGTTGTAAATAATGTATCACACACTGGCAACAGATTCAAGAACAACACTGTAATGAGAGCACAATTGCAAAATGTCTTCAGAACCATACAATTTAGATTCAACCTAGAGGTGTACTCTTTATCAAAGAGGAGGGATTTTAAGACTGGCCAGCTGGCCGGGCGCGGTGGCTCACGCCTGTAATCCCAGCACTTTGGGAGGCCCAGGCGGGTGGATCACAAGGTGAGGAGATTGAAACCATCCTGGCTAACATGGTGAAACCTCGTCTCTACTAAAAATACAAAAAATTAGCCGGGCGTGGTGGCAGGCGCCTGTAGTCCCAGCTACTCGGGAGGCTGAGGAAGGAGAATGGCGTGAACCCGGGAGGAGGAGCTTGCTGTGAGCGGAGATGGCGCCACTGCAGTCTGGCCTGGGCGACAGAGCGAGACTCCGTCTCAAAAGAAAAAAAAAAAAAGACTGACCAGCTCTCTAAACATCTCCACCCAGGAAAATGTGTTCAAGTACAACTAGAGAGGATAATAAAACAGAAGGAAACACAGAATCTAGGACTCAGGCGATCCCACACAAGACAGCAGTTATGTGAGATCCCAAAAGACTTTAAGGAGTTAGCACAGAAAAGCAGACATCGAGCATATCTAGGGAAAGACACGCTATTGAACTAGGATGACAAAAGGCCAAAGACAGTTGTTCCCCCACAAAAAAAAGGAACAGATGTGTTTTTGCAGATGGAAAATATCTTTGAAAGGCATGTGATAAATGCTACAATACTTGGGGGAAAACAGCTGTTAGAAAATAGGCAAACGAATAGTCAGAAAATTAGCTTCATGCTAAAAAATAATGGATGTGAAAGCAAACAGACCACCCAGAGGCTACTGACGATATTTGGATAGATAAACTAACATAGGCTACGAAAAAGGAGAAGATCCAGGAGAATTGCAGAAGTGCTCAGATTTCAGAACTGTTTCAGAGACAGGATAAAGGATATGTAATGCAGAGGCACAGTGAAAACACCATATGACTTAGCAGTGAATAATATTTGCAGAGTCATAATCATGTAAATATTACTGATTTAAAGAAAAAGTGTGCTACAATTGGAAGAAACAGAGGGAGAAACATAAGATCATGGTGTAGCAAGGAAGGTATGCTTTTACTTGCTGTGATACAAAGTCAACAGACAGTGCTGGCAATTAACTTATTCTATTTTTGTTATTTCATTAAAAATAAGATGAAATATAGGCCGGGCACGGTGGCTCACGCTTGTAATCCCAGCACTTTGGGAGGCCGATGCGGGCAGATCACGAGGTCAGGAGATCGAGACCACGGTGAAACCCCGTCTCTACTAAAAAAAAAAAAAAATACAAAAACATTAGCCGGGTGTGGTGGCGGGCACCTGTAGTCCCAGCTACTCGGAGAGGCTGAGGCAGGAGAACGGCGTGAACCCGGGGGGCGGAGCTTGCAGTGAGCCGAGATTGCGCCACTGCACTCCAGCCTGGGTGACAGAGCGAGACTCCGTCTCAAAAAAAAAAAAAGATGAAATATTTAATGCAGATTTTTTTCTTTTTTTTGAGACAGAGTTTCACTCTCTCGCCCAGGCTGGAGTGCAGTGGCGCAATCTCGGCTCACTGCAACCTCTGCCTCCCGGGTTCAAGCGATTCTCCAGCCTTAGCCTCCCGACTAGCTGGGACTACAGGCCTGTGCCACCATGCCTAGCTAATTTTTTTTGTATTTTTAGTAGAGATGGGGTTACATTGTGTTAGTCTGGATGGCCTTGATCTCCTAATCTTGTGATCCACCCACCTCGGCCTCCCAAACAGCTGGGATTACAGGCTTAAGCCACAGAGCCTTCCCTAAATTTTAATTTTAAAATGAGTATACAGGCCAGGCGCGGTGGCTCACGCTTGTAATCCCAGCACTTTGGGAGGCCGAGGCGGGCAGATCACGAGGTCAGGAGATCGAGACCACAGTGAAACCCTGTCTCTACTAAAAAATACAAAAAATTAGCCGGGCGTGGTGGCGGGCGCCTGCAGTCCCAGCTACTCGGAGAGGCTGAGGCAGGGGAATGGCGTGAACCCGGGAGGCAGAGCTTGCAGTGAGCCGAGATCGCGCCACTGCACTCCAGCCTGGGCGACAGAGCAAGACTCTGTCTCAAAAAAAAAAAAAAAAAAAAAATGAGTATACAAACCTAATTGGATAAGGTGTCTGCAGCACAAAAAATCTTTTTTTTTTTTTTTTTTTTTTTTTTTTTTTTTTTTCTAAAAAAAGGCCAGAATAATAAAAGCCCCAAGAGGGACTTGGGCCATGCTTTGTTTCCTACACTGCCTCTGCCTTTGATGCTGGAAGGGCCTTGTAGGCAAAAGTTCCTACCACTGAAGAGTGAGGGACATGGAGTAGCTTTTCTTTTACCACTTCTATGCTCTCTAGGTGACAGAAGCCAATGGCTCTGGAAGGAACTGGGAAATACAATTCTGATATGTTTTGATATGTTTCCCCTCCAAATCTCATGTTAACATGCGACCCTTAATGTTGGAGATAGGGCCTAGTGGGAGGTGTTTGGGTAATGGCAGTGGATTCCTTATGAATGACTTGGTCCCATCCCCATGGTAATAAGCAAATTCTCATTATGGTAGTTTAAAAGAGTGTGGTACCAGCTGGACGTGGTGGCACAAGCCTGTAATCCCAGCACTTTGGGAGGCTGGAGGGGGTGAATCACCTGAGGTCAGGAGTTCGAGACCAGCCTGGTCAACATGGTGAAACCCCGTCTCTACTAAAAATACAAAAATTAGCCAGGTGTTGTGGCACCCACCTATAGTCCCAACTACTCAGGAGGCTGAGGCAGAAGAATTGCTTGAATCTAGGAGGCAGAGGTTGTAGTGAGCTGAGATCATGCCATTGCACTCCAGCCTGGGCAACAGAGCAAGACTCCATTTCAAAAAAAAAAAAAATGTGTGTGGTACCTTCCCCCTTCCCCTCTCTCCTCCCTCTTTCACCGTGTGGAACCACCTGCTTCCCCATTGCCTTTTATCATGATTGTAAGCTTGCTGAAGCCCTCACCAGAAGCAGATGTTGAAGCCATGTTTGTACAGCCTGAAGATCTATGAGCCAATTAAACCTCTTTTTGTTATAAATTACCCAGCCTTAGATATCTCTTTATAGTAATGTAAAAAATGAAGACAAATTCGAACCAGAAATAACTGACTCAAGATGGGCAAAGTCTACTCAAACTATAAAAACAAATGTTACAAACTCCCATGTTTTACTGTGCTGCATTACTTCGCATATTATTATAGAACCCTCACTTGTATTCTTGCTGTTGAAGTCAACTGGAAAACTTGGCTGTGTATGGCTTTTTAGCAAATAAATGAGGATTTAACATAACATTAAGGGAAATAAGCAGGAGTAGGGCACGTTTAAATTTACATTACATCAAATGAAAAAGTTAATAACCTAAAAGTTTTGAGTAGCATAAATTTGGATGTGGTAAATGAATGTGGTCAGAGGACTGTGTAAGAGGAGGCCCAAATCACAGATTCAATCCCTGATGATAAACAACTATGTTTTTTTATTTTTTTATTTTTATTATTTTTTTTTTGAGATGGAGTCTTGCTCTGTCGCCCAGGCCAGACTGCAGTGGCGCTATCTTGGCTCACTGCAAGCTCCGCCTCCCAGGTTCACGCCATTGTCCTGCCTCAGCCTCCTGAGTAGCTGGGACTACAGGGGCCCACCACCACACCCGGCTAATTTTTTTGTATTATTAGTAGAGACGGGGTTTCACCGTGTTAGCCAGGATGGTCTCGATCTCCTGACCTCGTGATCCGCCCGCCTTGGCCTCCCAAAGTGCTGGGATTACAGGCATGAGCCACCGCGCCCGGCCAACAACTATGTTTTTTAATTTGTTTAAATGAAAACCAAGCTGAAGCCTAAGTTCTATCATTCATCTTTAAAATGTACTCTTTAGAGCAAGGGAAAAGGGATTATAAATAAAGAGAAATCCATGAATTATAAATAAAGATAAATCCAAGAATTATAAATAAAGATAAATCCATGACTCCTCTATTACATGACAAATTAATTGTGTTGATAAAAAGATGGCAAAATGTATAAACAAAAATTTACATGTTTTCACTAACATGGTAACATCTAAAGGAAAGTATATCACACATTAAAATAAGAAAAGTGAACATGTGAAAAGGTAAAAAATTTAAAACAATATGAGTTTTTCTAAATACTTTCTAAAACCTGGTCAAACAAGAGTTTTTATTCTTTCTCTTGGCAGAAAAAACAATGTTGTCTCACCATCTGTTTGAGAGTTTCTCTGGAGCATTGTGCTTGCCTCTGGATTATCAGATTATCCAAATCTATATGTATAGAGGGAGAAAAGAAAAAAAGATGTAATCATTTACAAAAATTTATCAATTCGTTTATTCGACTGCTGCATTTAGGCTATTTCACTACCTCTACTTTTATTCTTATCCATTGAAATGAATGTATAGACATAAGATAGAGTCAGGCAAGACGGCACATGCTTGTAGTCCCAGTTACTCAGGAGGCTGAGATGGGAAAATCACTTGAACCCAGGTCAGGAATTTGAGGCCAGCATGAGTAACATAGTGACACCCTCCTTTATTAAAAAAAATAATAATAATGAAGAGGTAAATGTTGGCTTTGAGTTGTGTAAAATCAACTTTGCATAAAATAAATCAAGATGGCAGTAAGTTTCAAAAGACAGGTCTATTTTATAGGCAAAATATAAGATGTATTCTAGAGTTTTTAAAATTTTTTAAAAGTAGATTCAGCATATCTGTCATTTCCATGTCATTCTGAGGACATAGAACCTTAGTTCTGTTAAGTAGCTGCCTTCCATACTCATGTGATATCTCTAAGTCTTCATTTCTGCATTAGCAATATATAGGGAGAACATACACAGGCCTTATTTGTATTGGAAAGGGCCAAGTGAGACATACATAAACTGTGTTGTAATCCTAAAGAATGATAATAAAGAGCCATTTTTGGGCTCTCATCCAACACTACCCATATACTAACTGGTGTGTAACATCACTCAGAGGCTTTCCTTACATCATCAAGCAGGGTATAAGTTTACATAAGTACTTACATGCTTTGTGTATAAAGGTATAATCAATTAATTCACATATTTGTTTATTCTAAAGCAATCCTTAAATATCTTGAAAAGTGAGGATAGTACTTCCAAGTTACAAAGTCACACTCATAATGAGTCTTAATTATCCTACCTCTTAAAAAATTAAGAGCCCAAAGTTTAAATAGAAGAGCTATAACACATTCCCTCTACAGTAATGAAATCTCTGGCATTTAAATGAAACCAATAAGCCAACTGGATTTAATATGTTTATGATGCAATGTTTTCTATTTTGAAAATTTTGGTTTTTATTCAAGAACCATATTATTACCCAGAATTACTTTTACTTAGATTCAACTCTTTGCAAAATTTTAGAGGCAAACCAACTAATTGTTTTCTCTTTTCTACCGCCTCCCATCCCCCACCTCTCCCAGTGTAGAGACCGAAAAACTCCAACTTACTTTCTTTCTTTTTCTTTTTTTTTGTGAGATGGGGTCTCACTCTGTCACCCTGGCTGGAGTGCATTGGCGAGATCTCTGCTCACTGCAACCTCCGCCTCCTGAGTTCAAGCAATTCTCCTGCCTCAGCCTCACGAGTAGCTGGAACTACAGGCATGTGCCACCACGCCCAGCTAATTTTTGTACTTTTTTTAGTAGAGACAGGGTTTCACTGTGTTAGCCAGGCTGGTCTCGAACTCTTGACCTCAGGTGATCCACCCACCTCGGCCTCCCAAAGTGCTGGGATTACAGGCGTGAGCCACCATGCACAGCTAAAACTCTTAGCTTTCTTATCTTTGAACAAGATGCTATTGTCAGGAGGGGAAAGGATAAAGGGAGAGCCATGGCAACAAACACTCTTAAAGGAATGGTCTGACATTTTAACCTGCAATCTTTATATTACACATTAAAAGTCTACACTGACGTTTCATGTCTTTTGGAAGTTTTGATCACGAACCAATCCTCACCTCTCTTTTAAAACAAGGAGGTAAATAAAGTCTGTTAAGTCACCAAAATAAATCTGGAGACATATTTTGTGTTAAAGTAAGAACTCTAAAGTAATCAGGGCCTCATGGGTAAACTCCTTTGAGAAACCCCAAACGCACACACCCACAACCATTTTTCTGCAGCCCTGGCTGTGACATTTCACACCTTTCACAATTATTTTAAGCACCCTCCTTTTTTTTTTCCTTCTGTGTTCAAATTACAGTTAGAAGAAAATAAGCAGCTTCTGTCAAGGTGACTTAAAGCAGCCCATTAAGAATACCATATAGCCTCTCCCATGGCAACCTCCATTCTGATTTTAAATAAGAAATCCCCAAATATTTGAATATGAACTGTCCTGAGATTTAGCTACTTTAACAAAGGAAACAATTAGGCACTTACCTGGTTCCTTCACTTAGGTACCATCTGGATAGGTACAAAGAAAAAATAAGAAGGGTACTGAAAAGTGGGGATATTTGAGTTTTTATTGAGAAAAGGGGCCGGGCGCGGTGGCTCAAGCCTGTAATCCCAGCACTTTGGGAGGCCGAGGCGGGCGGATCACGAGATCAGGAGATCGAGACCATCCTGGCTAACACGGTGAAACCCCGTCTCTACTAAAAATACAAAAAATCAGCTGGGCGTGTTGGCGGGCGCCTGTAGTCCCAGCTACTTGGGAGGCTCAGGCAGGAGAATGGCGTGAACCCGGGAGGCGAAGCTTGCAGTGAGCAGAGATCGCACCACTGCACTCCAGCCTGGGGGACAGAGCAAGACTCCGTCTCAAAAAAAAAAAAAAGAGAAAAGAGAATAGTCCAAAGAAGCCTAAACAAAGTCCCACAGGATAATAAATAGAGCTACAGACAATGTTATCTCACCATCTGTTTGAGGTTCTTCTGGAATATTGTGCTTGCCTCTGGATTGGCAGAAAGGTTAAACTCCAAGCTATATGTATAGAGGGAGAAAAAAAATGTAATCATTTATAAAAATTTATCAGCTCGTTTATTTGACTGCTGCTTATTCGACAAGAAGAGCCATAAATAAATGGTCCCATGCCAGCCTGGGAGAATGAGATGAGAGAGCAAGAACTGGGCAACTGGGAGGGGAGGCGAAAAGAAACTGACTGGACTCAGTGGGGAAAGACTTAGGGGTGGGAATGCAAGGTGGAGCCAGCTCTTGTTCTTGGCCAGCCCCGGGGAAAGCTGGCTACAGGCAGAAGGAGCTCGAAGTGGGGGATGCCTCCCAGGGAACCTTGGGGACAGCAGCAGCCAGAGGCAAGCCGAGGGCAGATGGCACCCGTCACCTCCTTACCTTCAGGCATCTCCCGGTCATGAATGTGGAGGTCCTCACCAACTTCAACAGTCACCTCAGCAGGCTGTACAGCAGCAGCCATGGGTGCTCCAGCCATCCTGTCTCCAGCTCCTGCCTCATAGATTTTGGATTCAGAGGGACACACCGACCCCTGTTGCTGTTCAAACTCGGGGCTGACCTTGGGGCGCACACAACAGGTCAGTATGTTCCCCATTGGGCGCCTCTACTGTCTGCCACTACCTGTGTCTCTGCTCACAGCTTTGGCCACGCACTCCGGCTGTCCTAGGCTGAGGCCATGCTGCACTTGCAGAGATGGTCTTGCCCGCTGCTCGCCTGCCCACCTCACAGCCCGGCCCCGAGCCTTGGCCCTGGCCCCGGCCCCGGCCTTGGCTAGGGCTGTGGGCCAAGGCCTGCACCCTGCTGCCTCCCCTGAGTTGACTTGTCCGGGAGGGTGAAGACCAGCCGGCTTATTTAATAGGTTGTGAACCCAACAAGCGCTGAGAGACACAACTGCCTGAAGAGAGAACAGACGGAGCTCCTCCTCCTTCTGTAGTCACCTACAGACTGAAGCCCACTGGCCCAGGTGGGAGCCCAGGCATGTGGCACACAATGCCCCACCCCACACTTCACAATGCCCTCCCTGACAGCTCACAATGCCCCACCCTAACAGCCACCCCTCCCCCAACAGCTCAGAATGCCCCTGCCTGGGCTGCCCCACCCTGTGCCTTATGATGCTGCTGCTCTCCTGGCCCCTGGTGCAGTGCCAGTGGGACTAAGGTTTTCATTCATCACCAGCTTCCTGAGCTTTTTAGTCCTAAGAAAAGCATAGGGTAGTTCGTTACTTGAAGCCACCTTCCTCTATGAGTTCTATACAAAGCCTCAGTAGAGTGGGTCCCATTGGCAACCAAGTTGAACAACTTTTATTTGCTGACTGAATATAGAGACCCCTGAATTGCTGACTGCTTTTGTAACCAAGCACTCCTCTCCTGTCTTCCAATGAGTGGTCGTTTTTGTCTGCAACTTGACCACAGCAATCCCTGGGGCCCTAGCTCTACTCCCAATGAAGAGTTATGGCTGTGTGTGTTGAATGACACCTTAGGACCCATCCTGCCTCCACCTCCTTCTCCGTAAAATAGAAACCTAACTTGTCCCTCCATGCTCTGAAATGCTGAAACTTACCAACTCTCTTATCTCCCTGCTGTTTCTTCCTTCCACGGCAGGGACTTTCATATTTTCTTTCTTTTACTAAGAAAGCACTAAGCATGATTTTGTCATACAAAATCAAGAGCCATACAGTGAGTTCAATAAAGATGAATACTCGACATCTGGCAAGTAGTGTGTGCCTGACAGTGTCCCCACTGTGCTATGCTCATTTAACCCTCAGAAACAATCTCATTTTACAGATTTTACTGAAGGAGTTTAGATGGAGAAGGTAAGTAACCTCCCCAAGGTCACATGGCTGCTAAGGGTGGGGCCGCAATTTGATCCCAGGTAGTCTGAATTCCTCAATTACTGAAGCATGATTATCAGAAAGTACATTAGTCTGTTTTCACACTGATATAAAGAAATACCTGAGGTTGGGTAATTTATAAAGGAAAGAGGTTTAATTGATTCACAGTTTCACATGGCTAGGGAGGCCTCAGGAAACTTACAATCATGGCAGAAGGGGAACCAGGTCCGACTTACATGGTGGCCACACAGAGAGTGGGAGCATGTGAAGGAGCAACTGTCAAACGTGTATAAAACCATCAGATGTTAGCTGGGCACAGTGGCTCACACGTGTATCCCTAGCACTTTAGGAGGCCAAAGAGGGTGGATCAACTGAGGTCAGGAGTTCGAGACCAGCCTAGCTAACGTAGTGAAATCCCGTCTCTACTAAAAATACAAATATTAGCTGGGTGTGGTGGCACATGCCGGTAATCCCAGCTACTCTGGAGGCTGAGGCAAGAGAATCACTGGAACCTAGGAGGCAGAGGCTGCAGTAAGCCAAGATCACGCCATGGTACTCCAGACTGGGTGACAGAGCAAGACTCCATCGCAAAAAACAAAACAAAACCAAACAAAACCCTATAAGATCTCATGAGGACTCACTGAATATCACAAGAACAGCATGAGGAAAACTGCCCCCATGATCCAATCACCTCCCCCCTCAGGCCGCTCCCTCGACACATGAGGATTATGGGGATTATAATTCATGATGAGATTTGGGTGGGGGGACATGGCCAAACCATATCAGAAAGTAAAGGTAGAAGTCAAGCTTGGACAGGAAGTGACATTGTAGATTACTATTTTTTTTCTTTTTTTTTTGAGATGAAGTTTTGCTCTTGTTGCCCAATGAAATTGTTTTTCTAATTTCATTTTCAGATTGTGTCTTGCAGATGTATAGAAATACAATTGATAAATGATTCTGGCTATTAACCTTTGATGCTTCAACCTTGCTGAACACATTTTTTTTTTTTTTTTTTTTTGAGATGGAGTTTAGCTCTTGTTGCCCAGGCTGGTGGCATGATCTTGGCTCACCACAACCTCCGCCTCCTGGGCTCAAGAGATTCTTCTGCCTCAGCCTCCCTAGTAGCTGGGATTACAGGTATGCACCACCATGCCAAGCTAATTTTGCATTTTTAGTAGAGATGGGGGTTTCTCCATGTTGGTCAGGCTGGTCTCGAACTTCCGACCTCAGGTTATCCGTCCACCTCGGCCTCCTAAAGTGCTGGGATTACAGGCGTGAGCCACCGTGCCTGGCCAAATCTACTTATTTTTAAGCTTTTTGATGCTTTTCTGTTTTGTTTCAGTTTTTTTCCTATTTATTAATACAAGTTCTTTAGGTATTTTGGATATTTGTTAAAAAGCTTTTCAATTTGTTCATTGGTTTCTTTGCTGTGAAGGTTTTCAATTTGACATTGTCCCATGTTTAGTTTTGCTTTTCATGTCTCCACTTTTGTGACATATTCAGTAAATTATTGTCAAGATCCATACCTAGAAACTTCTAGACAAAAACCTAAAAGAAAAGTTTTCTCATTTCAGGTCTTACATTTAAATTTTTTTTTTTTTTTTGAGACAGAGTCTCGCTCTGTTGCCCAGGCTGGAGTGCAGTGGTGCGAGCTCAACTCACTGCAACCTTCGCCTCCCGGGTTCAAGCGATTCTCCTGCCTTAGCCTCCTGAGTAGCTGGAACTATAGGCATGTGCTACCACGCCCAGCTAATTTTTGTATTTTTAGTACAGACAGGGTTTTACCACATTGGTCAGGATGGTCTCGACCTCCTGACCTTGTGATCCACCTGCCTCTGCTTCCCAAAGTGCTGGGATTACAGTCGTGAGCCACCACGCTTGGCCACATTTAAATCTTTAATAAATTTTTATTTGATTTTAGTTTGGCAAACTATGCCACCCCCCTACTGTCGGATTTTGTTAATAAAGTTTTATTGGAACACAACCACATTCATTCATTTACTTACTTTCTATTATTGCTTTCACCCTACCTCCAATGTAAGAGTTGAGTAATTATGACGAGACCGGATGGCTCACAGAGCCTCAGATGTTTTCTATCTGCCCCTTTTATTTTATTTATCTTTTTGAGACGGAGGCTTGCTCTGTCACCCAATCTGGAGTGCAGTCATGTGATCTCGGCTCACTGCAACCTCTGTTTCCTGGGTTGAAGCAATGCTCCTGCCTCAGCCTCCCAAGTAGCTGGGATTACAGGCACCTGCCACCACACCCGGCTAATTTTTGTATTTTTAGTAGAGGTGTGGTTTCACCATGTTGGCCAGGTTGGTCTCGAACTCCTGACCTCGTGATCCACCCGCCTCGGCCTCCCAAAATGCTGGGATTACAGGTGTGAGCCACCGTGCCTGGCTCTGCCCCTTTACCTAAACAGTTTGCTGACCATTGCTCTAAGGCATTCTGTTCCATTCTTGCCTTGTGGAAACAGCAGAATGAACCTAGGTAATAGCCGGGGGAAGTGCTGAGGATGGAAATGTCAGCCTCTAGAGCAGCACTGCCCCATAGAACTCTGCAGGAATGAAAATTTTCTTTATCTGCATCGTCAAAGGCAGTAGCCACTAGCCACCTTGATGGCTGACCCCATTCTAGTCTGTGTTTTTTGGTGCTCTGTCATCTTGCTGCTGACTATGCAGCCTGTCACCATGGCACAGTCTTGTAGGCTGCCCAGGTTGGTCTCAGCGATCCTGGAGCTACTGACTTCTTCCTCGGGCACTGTAAGATCAGACAGGGAATTACTCATACCCAGAGTCAAAGATTTTGTCCAGCTCCCACAGGTCAACCATTTGCCCAAGTCTGCTGTGAGAGTGACGTGATGACAGATGAGGGCACTTGCTAGTTGGCCACTCCTTTCCCTGTTCATTTTGTGCATCTTCCTTCTGTCCGTAGGTTATTTGTGCACATAGTTTCTTGCTGTAGTACCCAGTGTGAGTCAGAGTCAGCATTTGTTAAATATGATGAGTTTCTTTTGGAGCAACTAAATCTACTCATCAATCAGTAGGATTGATTTCAGGGAATTCAGGAGACAATAGGTTTAGAAAATAAGCAAACTGCTATTTTGAGAGACTTGAAAGGGAGAGAGAACTTACGTTAAAAAAAGTTCCTATGGTAACAACTTTTAATGCTATTTTATTCAGTCTCCATGGTCTATCAGATAGGTAATGTAGTAATACTAATTTTACAGATAAAGCTAAAATCTGGAAGCAATGTGGAATAATGGAACGAGGTTGGATTTTTGTATTGTGTCCTAGATTTAAATCTGGCTTTCCGACATAGAGCTGTTTGATTATAGGTAAATTGTTCTATTTTAATTGGCATTTGTTTACTCCTTTGTAGACGAAGGGTTTCAATACCAACTTTGCAGGATTGTGATGGGGAAAGAATATGTAAAGACCCTTATCAACTATCTGGCACTTGAAGAATGGCAGATGATAATGATGATGATGTTGTAAAGAATGAATGACTTGGCCAGGTAATGGAGCTTCCAGTATTGGGAGCCAAGGCTTTAAACACACCTGCCCGACTCCACGGCCCATGCTGTCAATTCTCCAGTGTGAATGAAGTGAGCAGGCAAGGGTGAGAAACGCCAAGGTTTTTACTCAGTAAGTCTCCATCGCAGGCCCTATTCTAGGCTCAGGAATGCAAAGATGATTACCATCATAGCTCTGTCCTCAAAGGTCTCCAATCTATGTAGCATTAAGCGTTATGTAGAGTTTCAGAAGGAACCAGCGGCGAGACGGGTGAATCAATGTCCAGTGCCTCACCATACTCCCCCAGTGTATGCTCAATAGTTCGTTGAACTGTGGAGATAAGTTGGTGGGTAGGGTCTCAGAAGAATGAGAGAGGGCAGGAGACACAGATTAGATGTTTAGTTTCATATTAGACTGGCTCCTCTGAGCCAGAAGTCGAGGATGAGTAAACCCGCAGTGGGAGCGAGATGACATTCTTTGTCAGCTGAGTAACCCACTCAGTGAAGGAGGTTCACGGAGTTGGAAAATCGGTAGGGGGAACGGGACGAGGCAGTGGGCTCCCATGTTAGGTTGAAAGGCAGGTGTTGGCTTGAAGCGAGTTACTGTTTACACCGCAGCTCAGCAGCTTGGAAACTGGAGCAGGAGGTGTGGCTGGGCTTACCCAACGCTGGGATTTGAGCCCAGGGTGCCTACTCCATTGCCTGGCCTACAGTCCTCAGTAAATTGTATGAGGACTACAGAAAGTTATCTGTTTTCGCCCTTGTCTTCAACCAGGCACGGTAATGCCCCCATTTTCCAGATGAGGCAATTGAGGCCAGAAACATTAGGGGACGGTGAAGCCTAAAGCGGATTTGTTCAGGACAGGCCGGCCCAGACGCACCAGGAGTGCCCCTGACTCTGGAGAGGCCACCGACTGGACAGCGTCTGCCTGCATCGCCTATCCCCAGCAAATCAGGCGCCTGGAAGAGGATCCCTGGCGGGTCTCACGGAGGGCGCTGCGGCTTCAACCCCGCCGTTCCCAGCAGGCCATGCGGCTGCCCTCCAGACGCCCGCGTGGGCACGAGTCAGGGGTCCAGCGTTGCTAGTAATAAAAGATCAACATCCGGACCTCGTAACCCACAACCTCCAGGGAATGCCAAGAAGGCCCCAGGGCCCTGGCGCCCCGGCAACCGCCCACGTCCGGGGCCAGGCCCGCCCCGCCCGCGCTGATTGGAGGGCAGCGAAAGCGCCGTCCAGCGATTGGTAGGTGGTGTCACAAAGGGGCGGGGCGCGGCGACCGTGGAGCGTTGTCCGCCAGTGCCTTCCGTGGAGTAGCTCGGGGGGTCGTTGGGCCCTGTCGACCTGTAGGCGGACGAGCGAGCCAGAGGACAAGACTGCGGGTGAGGCTGAGCTAGCGAGCGGCCCGCAGGGGGTCGCCCGGGCTGCGAGCCGCTGAGCCCAGCCGCGCCGCCGCCGCTGGCCGTCGTGGGGCCGGAATGGCGCAAGGCCGGAGTGGCGCGGGCGCTCGGCGCCGGGCTGCCGGGTAGAGTCCTGTCCCCGCCCCTCGCCTTGCGGCCTGACGCCGGCCGCTGCTGCCCGGGGACCGGAGAGGCGGGCCGCCTTTGCCCAGGACACACGCTCTGGAGTTTGTTCCTTTGGGCGTGACGCCAGCTTCAACGGGTACCCGGCTTTCCGGACGGGTGCTGATCTCCGAGTGGCTGTTGTCACGCGGACTGCTGTCCTCCAGATTCAGGCCCGTGGGTCTGGGAGCCCGGATTGGTCTTGGAGGAGCAACGGCTGCACAGGTGACTGGGTGGCCTCAAGTGTATAGGTACCTGGATGGCGCGAGGAGATGCTGGCCCTGAAATATTTCCCAGTTCCGCTTGCAGATCAACTGCGGACTAGAGCTTAGGCTACAGACAAATTAGGGGGTTGATGTGATTCTGTAGCTCGTATTTAGAACTTTAGGAATGTTTTCACATATCAGTAAATGTAGATCTGTGTCACAGTTTTAATGGCAGCTTCACATTCTGGATATCTTTATGTTGGGGAAAATGTTTCAAAGGTAACTGCTCTTCTGTAGCTTTAGAGCAGAGGATGGAGGAAATTCTGAGTTACTGAAGTTACATATTCAGCGCTATTGCCTGTTTACCTTTAACTTCCATTTCATCCTTGGAGTTGTGTTTTTAGAAATTTTTCAGAAGAAATGAGAGAAATGCTTTGGGAATTGATTTTTTTTTTTTTTTTTTTTTTTTGGAGACGGAGTCTCGCTCTGTCGCCCAGGCTGGAGTGCAGTGGCGCAGTCTCGGCTCACTGCAAGCTCCGCCTCCCGGGTTCACGCCATTCTCCTGCCTCAGCCTCTCCGAGTAGCTGGGACTACAGGCGCCCGCCACCACGCCCGGCTAATTTTTTGTATTTTTAGTAGAGACGGGGTTTCATCATGGTCTCGATCTCCTGACCTCGTGATCCGCCCGCCTCGGCCTCCCAAAGTGCTGGGATTACAAGCGTGAGCCACCGCGCCCGGCTGATTTTTTTTTTTTTTTAAGTTCTAGGGTACATGTGCACAACGTGCAGGTTTGGTACATAGCTATACATGTGCCATGTTGGTTTTCTGCGCCGACTAACTCGTCATTTACATTGGGTATTTCTCCTAATGCTATCCCTCCCCCAGTCCCACTCCCCACGACAGGCCCCAGTGTGTGATGTTCCCCTCCCTGTGTCCAAGTGTTCTCATTGTTCAGTTCCCATCTATGAGTGAGAACATGCGGTGTTTGGTTTTCTGTCCTTGTAACAGTTTGCTGAGAATGATGGTTTCCAGCTTCATCCGTGTCCCTGCAAAGGACATGAACTTATCCTTTTTTATGGCTGCATAGTATTCCATGGTGTATATGTGCCATATTTTCTTAATCCAGTCTATCACTAATGGGCATTTGGGTTGGTTCCAAGCCTTGCTATTGTGAATAGTGCCACAGTAAACATACGTGTGCGTGTGTCTTTATAGTGGCATGATTTATAATCCTTTGGGTATATACCCAGTAATGGGATCGCTGGGTCAAATGGTATTTCTAGTTCTAGATCCTTGAGGAATCGCCACAGTTTTCCACAATGGTTGAACTAATTTACACTCCCACCAACAGTGTAAAAGCGTCCCTGTTTCTCCACATCCTCTCCAGCATCTGTTGTTTCGTTTCTAATGATCGCCATTCTAACTGGTGTGAAATGGTATCTCACTGTGGTTTTGATTTGCATTTTTCTGATGACTAGTGATGATGAGTATTTTTTCATGTGTCTGTTGGCTGCATAAATGTCTTCTTTTGAGAAGTGTCTGTTCATATCATTTGCCCACTTTTTGATGCAGTTGTTTTTTTTCTTGAAAATTTGTTTGAGTTCTTTGTAGATTCTGGACATTAGCCCTTTGTCAGATGAGTAGATTGCAAAAATTTTCTCCCATTCTGTAGGTTGCCTGTTCACTGTGATGGTAGTTTCTTTTGCTGTGCAGAAGCTCTTTAGGTTAATTAGATCCCATTTGTCTATTTTGGCTTTTGTTGCCATTGCTTTTGGTGTTTTAGTCATGAAGTCCTTGCCCATGCCTATGTCCTGAAAGGTATTGCCTAGGTTTTCTTCTAGGGTGTTTATGGTTTCAGGTCTAACATTTAAGTCTTTAATCCATCTTGAATTAATTTTTTTTATAAGATGTAAGGAAAGGGCCGGGCGCGGTGGCTCACGCTTGTAATCCCAGCACTTTGGGAGGCCGAGGCGGGCGGATCACGAGGTCAGGAGATCGAGACCACGGTGAAACCCCGTCTGTACTAAAAACACACACACAAAAATTAGCCGGACGTGGTGGCGGGCGCCTATAGTCCCAGCTACTCGGAGAGGCTGAGGCAGGAGAATGGCGTGAACCTGGGAGGCAGAGCTTGCAGTGAGCCGAGATCGCGCCACTGCACTCCAGCCTGGGTGACAGAGTGAGACTCCGTCTCAAAAAAAAAAAAAAAAAAAAGATGTAAGGAAGGGATCCAGTTTCAGCTTTCTACATATGGCTAGCCAGTTTTCCCAGCACCATTTATTAAATAGGGAATCATTTCCCTACGTCTTGTTTTTGTCAGGTTTGTCAAAGATGGTTGTAGGCTGGGCGCCGTGGCTCACGCCTGTAATCCCAGCACTTTGGGAGGCTGAGGCGGGCGGATCACCTGAGGTTGAGAGTTTGAGACCAGCCTGACCAACATGGAGAAACCCCATCTCTACTAAAAATACAAAAAAATTAGCCGGGTGTGGTGGCACATGCCTGTAATCCCAGCTACTAGGGAGGCTGAGGCAGGAGAATCGCTTGAACCTGGGAGGCAGACGTTGTGGTGAGCCAAGATCACACCATTGCACTCCAGCCTGGGCAACAAAAGCGAAACTCCGTCTCAAAAAAAAAAAAAAAATCAGATAGTTGGGATTTTTGCACATTGATTTTGTACCCTGAGACTTTGCTGAAGTTATCAGCTTAAGGAGATTTTGGGTTGAGACGATGGGGTTTTCTAAATATATAATCATGTCATCTGCAAACAGGGACAATTTGACTTCCTCTTTTCCTAACAGAATATCCTTTATTTCTGTCTCTTGCCTGATTGCTCTGGCCAGAACTTCCAACACTATGTTAAATAGGAGTGGTGAGAGAGGGCATCCCTGTCTTGTGCAGGTTTTCAAAGGGAATGCTTCCAGTTTTTGCCCATTCAGTATGATATTGGCTGTGAGTTTGTCATAAATGGCTCTTATTATTTTGAGATACGTCCCATCAATACCTAGTTTATTAAGAGTTTTTAGCATGAAGGCTGTTGGATTTTGTCGAAGGCTTTTTCTGCATCTATTAAGATAATCATGTGGTTTTTGTCTTTGGTTCTGTTTATGTGATGGATTATATTTATTGATTTGCGTGTATTGAACCAGCCTTGCATCCCAGGGATGAGGCTGACTTAATCGTAGTGGATAAGCTTTTTGATGTGCTGCTGGATTCGGTGTGCCAGTATTTTATTGAGGATTTTTGCATAGATGTTCATCAGGGATATTGGTCTAAAATTCTCTTTTTTTGTTTTGTCTCTGCCAGGCTTTGGTATCAGGATGATGCTGGCCTCATAAAATGAGTTAGGGAGGATTCCCTCTTTTTCTATTGATTGGAATAGTTTCAGAAGGAATGGTACCAGCTTCTCTTTGTACCCCTGGTAGAATTTGGCTGTGAATCCATCTGGACCTGGACTTTTTTTGTTGGTAGGCTATTAATTATTGCCTCAATTTCAGAGCCTGTTATTGGTTTCTTCAGAGATTCCACTTCTTCCTGGTTTAGTCCTGGGAAGGTATATGTGTCCAGGAATTTATCAATTTCTTCTAGATTTTCCAGTTTATTTGTGTAGAGGTGTTTATAGTATTCTCTGATGGTAGTTTATATTTCTGTGGGATCGCTGGTGATATCCCCTTTATCTTTTTTTATTGCGTCTATTTGATTCTTCTCTCTTTTCTTATTAGTCTTGCTAGCAGTCTATCAATTTTGTTTATCTTTTCAAAAAACCAGCTCCTGGATTCATTGATTTTTTGAAGGATTTTTTGTGTCTCTATTTCCTTCAGTTCTACTCTGATCTTAGTTATTTCTTGCCTCCTGCTAGCTTTTGAATTTGTTTGCTCTTGCTTCTCTAGTTCTTTTAATTGTGATGTTAGGGTGTCAATTTTAGATCTTTCCTGCTTTCTCTTGTGGGCATTTAGTGCTATAAATTTCCCTGTACACACTGCTTTAAATGTGTCCCAGAGATTCTGGTACGTTGTGTCTTTGTTCTCATTCGTTTCAAAGAACATCTTTATTTCTGCCTTCATTTCATGATTTACCCAGTAGTCATTCAGGATCAGGTTGTTTAGTTTTTATGTAGTTGTGCAGTTTTGAGTGAGTTTCTTATTCCTGAGTTCTAATTTGATTGCACTGTGGTCTGAGAGACAGTTTGTTGTGATTTCTGTTGTTTTACATTTGCTAAGGAGTGCTTTACTTCCAACTATGTGGTCAACTTTGGAATAAGTGGGATGTGGTGCTGAGAAGAATGTATATTCTGTTGATTTGAGGTGGAGAGTTCTGTAGATGTCTATTAGGTCTGCTTGATGCAGAGCTGAGTTCAAGTCCTGGATATCCTTGTTAACCTTCTGTCTTATTGATCTGTCTAACACTAACAGTGGGGTGTTAAAGTCTCCCATGATTATTGTGTAGGAGTCTAAGTCTCTTTGTAGGTCTCTAAGGACTTGCTTTATGAATGTGAGTGCTCCTGTATTGGGTGCATATATAGTTAGGATAGTTAGCTCTTCTTGTTGAATTGATCCCTTTACCATTATGTGATGGCCTTGTTTGTCTCTTTTGATCTTTGTTGGTTTAAAGTCTGTTTTATCAGAGACTAGGATTGCAACCCCTGCCTTTTTTTGCTTTCCATGTGCTTGGTAGATCTTCCTTCATCCCTTTATTTTGAGCCTATGTGTGTGTTTGCACGTGAGATGGGTCTCCCAAATACAGCACACTGATGGGTCTTGACTCTTTATCCAATTTGCCAGTCTGTGTCTTTTAATTGAGGCATTTAGCCCAATTACATGTAAGGTTAATATTGTTATGTTTGAATTTGATCCTGTCTTTATGATGTTAGCTGGTTATTTTGCCTGTTAATTGTTGCAGTTTCTTCATAGCATCAATGGTCTTTATCATTTGGCAAGTTTTTGCAGTGGCTGGTACCGGTTGTTCCTTTCCATGTTTAGTGTTTCTTTCAGGAGCTCTTGTAAGGCAGGCCTGGTGGTGACAAAATCTCTCAGCATTTGCTTGTCTGTAAAGGATTTTATTTCTCCTTCACTTACGAAGCTTAGTTTGGCTGGATGTGAAATTCTGGGTTGAAAATTCTTTTCTTTAAGAATAGTGAATATTGGCCCCCACTTTCTTTTGGCTTGTAGAGTTTCTGCCGAGAGATCCGCTGTTAGTCTGATGGGCTTCCCTTTGTGGGTAAGCCAATGTTTCTCTCTGGCTGCCCTTAATATTTTTTCCTTCATTTCAACCTTGGTGAATCTGACAATTATGTGTCTTGGGGTTGCTCTTCTTGAGGAGTATCTTTGTGGTGTTCTCTGTATTTCCTGAATTTGAATGTTGGCCTGCCTTGCCTCGTGCTAGCTTTTGAATTGGTTTGCTCGTGCTTCTCTAGTTCTTTTAATTGTGATTAGGTTTAAAATTGTGATTAAAATTAAAAATTAATTGTGATAAAAATTAAAAATTGCTAGGTTGGGGAAGTTCTCCTGGATAATATCCTGAAGAGTGTTTTCCAACTTGTTTTCATTCTCCCCATCACTTTTGGGTACACCAATCAAATGTAGATTTGGTCTTTTCACATAGTCCCATATTTGTTGGAGGGTTTGTTCATTTCTTTTTATTCTAAACTTCTTGCTTTATTTCATTAATGTGATCTTCAATCACTGATACCCTTTCTTCCACTTAATTGAATTGGCTATTGAAGCTTGTGCATGCGTCATGTAGTTCTCCTGTCATGGTTTTCAGCTCCATCAGGTCATTTAAGGTCTTCTCTACACTGTTTATTCTAATTAGCCACTTGTCTAATCTTTTTTCAAGGTTTTTAGCTTCCTTGCAATGGGTTCAAACATCCTCCTTTAGCTCAGAGAAGTTTGTTATTACTGGCCTTCTGAAGCCGACTTCTGTCAATTCATCAAAGTCATTCTCCATCCACCTTTGTGCCGTTGCTGACGAGGAGCTGCGATCCTTTGGAGGAAATGAGATGCTCTGGTTTTTAGAATTTTCAGCATTTCTGCTCTGGTTTCTCCCCATCTTTGTGGTTTTACCTACCTTTGGTCTTTGATGTTGGTGACCTACAGATGGGGTTTTGGTGTGGATGTCCTTTTTGTTGATGTTGATGTTATTCCTTTCTGTTTGTTAGTTTTCCTTCTAACAGTCAGTTCCCTCAGCTGCAGGTCTGTTGGAGTTTGCTGGAGTTCCACTCCATACCGTGTTTGCCTGGGTATCACCAGTGGAGGTTGCAGAAAAGCAAATATTGCAGAACAGCAAATATTGCTGCCTGATCCTTCCTCTGGAAGCTTTGTCCCAGAGGGGCACCCGCCTGTATGAGGTGTCAGTCGGCCCCTACTGGGAGGTGTCTCCCAGTTAGGCTACACGGGGGACAGGGAGCCACTTGAGGAGGCAGTCTGTCCGTTCTCAGAGCTCAAACACCGTGCTGTGAGAACCACTGCTCTCTTCAGAGCTGTCAGACAGAAACGTTTAAGTCTGCAGAAGTTTCTGCTGCCTTTTGGTCAGCTATGCCCTACCCCCAGAGGTGGAGTCTATAGAGGCAGCAAGCCTTGTAGTGCTGTGGTGGGCTCCGCCCAGTTCCAGCTTCCCAGCCACTTTGTTTACCTACTCAAGCCTCAGCAATGGTGAACACCCCTCTCCCTGCTGGGCTGCTGCCTCACAAGTCAATCTCAGACTGCTGTGCTAGCAGTGAGCAAGGCTCCATGGGCATGGGACCCGCTGAGCCAGGCACAGGATGTAATCTCCTGGTCTGCTGGTTGCCAAGACTGTGGGAAAAGTGCAGTATTTGAGCAGGAGTGTTGCATTTTTCCAGGTACCATCTGTCACGGCTTCCCTTGGCTAGGAAAGGGAAATCTCCCGACCCGTTGCGCTTCCCAGGTGAGGGGACACCACACCCTGCTTTGGCTCACCCTCCATGGGCTGCATCCACTGTCCAACCAGTCCCAATGAGATGAACCAGGTACCTCAGTTGGAAATGCAGAAATCACCCGTCTTCTGCATCAATCACGCTGGGAGCTGCAGACTGGAGCTGTTCTGTTCGGCAGTCTTGGAACGAACCAGGAATTGATTTAGAAACCTTTCTGGTGTCATTACTCTTAATAGCTAGATGTATATTTTAGTTATAAAAATTCTGAAAGTACTCTTTTCTCTACCTGCCCCCATTTTTTTTTTTGAGACAGGGTCTGGCTGTGTTGCCCAGGCTGGAGTGCAGTGGCATAATCATAGCTTGCTGCAGCTTGGAACTCCAGGGCTCCAGTGATCCTCCTACCTTAGCCTCCTGAATGGCTGGGACTACAGGTGTGTGTGCCATCATGCTCAACTAATTTTTTTTTTTTTAATTTTGTAGATACAAGGGTCTCGCTATGTTGCCTAGGCTGGTCTCAACCTTCTTACCTCAAGTGATTCTCCTACCTTGGCCTCCTGAATTGCTGGGATTATAGGCATGAGCCACCGTGGTCAGCCTTTTCTCTGTTTTCTTTGTTTCCTGTTCCCCTTCTGTTTTGTTTTTTTAGCTGTTTTTCCATCCCATCTTGAAGTCTTCATTGCCCCCTCATTTTCCAAGATCATGAGTCCCACAGTATGCTCAGCTAAGCATGATCACACACCATTTCAAGAAGTCATTCATGGACCCAGCTTTTAGTACTGGCTGGGTCTTTGTCCTGCTGCAGCTTCCATTTGCTCCTCAGCTACTGTCTAGGCATCCAGTCTGGCTTAACCAGATTTCATGGCCTCATTTTGTCCTCTGCTACAGTGATTTCTACTCCTGAGGAGAAGCATAACTATCTTCTAAAGGGAAACATTTTCACTTTTGGTTATCAACCTTGGTTCTTTTGGGATATTGGAAATTACCCTGTTGACTGGACCCAGACTTATGGTGGAAGTTCCAGCACTATTAATGCTGTTCAGGGTTGTTCTTTTTCTTCTGGCATATAGTTGCATTATCCATTCTCATTATAGGTGAAGGACTTCCAAATCTGTTATCTTCTACCCTCCCCCAGCCTATTATTTTCAGGGTCTCACTATGGAAGAACACTGTGGTGAAAGAAACACTCCTAATTCCTTGGGCAGTCGTAGTCACTCTTGTCTTTATTTCTGTCATGTGTATTTTGCAGTCCTGACACCTGACTTCTGTTGCTAGAGCTGCACCTATGTAGGTAGGAGTACTGTTGGCTTCGGGGATACACACACTGGCAACTCTATAGTTAGTACACTCTTATTTGATATAGCATAAATGTGTTTTTAAGAATTCATGTTATCCAAAATTATAAAAGCAGTTGCTTAAATGAGTGAAAGAAAGGTTAAGGTTAGAGAGCTCCATACAAAGTCATATATCAGCAATGCAGCTTTTTAATTTAGCTTTTATATAAGAGCAATGACCCCTTTACCACTATCACCAGCAGTATTATTAGCATGTTATCTTGTATTACCCATCATTTTGAAATATGGTGTAACAATACTCAGAAGAGCTGTGCAGGCGAGGCGTGGTGGTGGCTTACGCCTGTAATCCTAGCACTTTGGGAGGCCAACGCGGGAGGATCACGAGGTCAAGAGATCGAGACCGTCCTGGCCAACATGGAGAAACCCTGTCTCTACTAAAAATACAAAAATTAGCTGGGCGTGGTGATATGTGCCTGTAGTCCCAGCTACTCAGGAGGCTGAGGCAGGAGAATCACTTGAACCTGGAATGTGGAGGTTGCAGTGAGCCGACATCATGCCACTGCACTCCAGCCTGGCGACAGAGCCAGACTCCATCTCAAAAAAAAAACAACAACAACAAAAAAACTGTGCTATAAGTAACGACTTTGTTTGCTGTAACTCCATCTCTTTTAGGATCATTAGCAGTCTGTAAAATGCAATTCAGATTCCCAAATTAAATAATTGTACTTCCTATTAGTGTTACGAAAACTTATATTATAGCAGATTCCTGTGTGTGCATGTATGTTGAGTTGGATAAACATTGGTGGACTTCATTTAGAGTGAATCAGAATGAGATTCCCATGAGAAGCCAACACCCCTCTAAACAAACTTAGAGCATGATATGGCTTGGATGTTTTGTCCCCTACAAATCTCATGTTGAAATGTGACCCCCAGCATTGGAGGTGGGCCTAGTGGGAGGTGTTTGGATCATGGGGGTGGATCCTCATGAGTGTCTTGGTGCTGTCTTTGTGGTAATGAATAAGTTCTCACTCTGATTTCACATGAGATCTGGTTTAAAGGAACCTAGGGGCCGGGTGTGGTGGCTCACGCCTGGGCGACAGAGCAAGACTCCGTCTCAAAAAAAAAAAGAAAAAAAAAAGTTGGCCTGGTGCAGTGGCCCACGCCTGTAATCCTAGCACTTTGGGAGGCAGCAGATCACGAGGTCAGGAGTTCGAGACCAGCCTGGCCGATATGGTGAAATCCCATCTCTACTAAAAATACAAAGATCAGCTTGGCTTGGTGGTGTGGGCCTGTAGTCCCAGCTATTCGGGAGGCTGAGGCAGGAGAATCACTTGAACCCAGGAGGTGGAGGTTGCAGTGAGCTGAGATCACACCACTACATTTCACCCTGGGCAACAGAGGAAGACTCCGTCTCAAAAAAAAAAAAAAAAAAAAAAAAGAAAAGAACAATATAAAGAAGTCATATTGTTTAGAATTGGTCCTCTCTAGGTGTCATGGGGTTGGGGGAAGATCCAAAATGATTGACAGACCATTTTGAGTGACAGTATGAAAGGTGGTACTCTTTACCAAGATGGGGACTACAGGAAAGCAGGAAGTTTGTGGGAAAAATATAAGTTTTGAGTATGTTGGATTTGTGGCATATACAGATTTCAGATGCCTCTGGAATATCATGCTTATGGAGTGGAGATTATTAATCAAACCACAATCTTTAAAAATAACTGCTTCTTTAGGCCGGGTGCGGTGGCTCAAGCCTGTAATCCCAGCACTTTGGGAGGCCGAGGCGGGCAGATCACGAGGTCAGGAGATCGAGACCATGCTGGCTAACATGGTGAAACCCCGTCTCTACTAAAAATACAAAAAAAAAAAAAATTAGCTGGGCATGTTGGCAGGCGCCTGTAGTCCCAGCTACTCAGGAGGCTGAGGCAGGAGAATGGCGTGAACCCAGGAGGCGGAGCTTGCAGTGAGCCGAGATCGCGCCACTGCACTCCAGCCTGGGGGACAGAGAAAGACTCCATCTCAAAAAAAAGAAAATAATAACTGCTTCTTTAAACATGCTTATATGAAAATTGTAGTGAGTTCAGTGATACCTCATATCCTTTGGTAGAAAAAAATGCAAAAAATGTATGTATGACACATTTCTGACTCTTGTACTTTCACAGTGTTCACTTTTTGTTTACCTAGATATCCTTCTCCCACTCTGAGGCTTTACCTATCCTGAAATACATTAAAAAATTTACCCATGTTGGAGACCACTTCCCAACTCATCCTATAAGGCTAATATTACCCTGATACCAAATCCTGACAGACATAATGAAAGCTACAGATCATCATCATCTCTTATGATTATAGACACAGAAATCCTGAGGAAATGTTTTCAGATCAAATCCATCAACATATGTAAAGGATTACATACCATGTACAAATGGGATTTATCCCAGTAATGCAAGATTGATTTGACACATAAAAATTAATGTAATGTGTGAATAAAAAAGTAAAGAAAACCAAATGATTATTTCAATAGACAATGAAAAAAGTGTTTGACAAAATTCGCACCCCTTCATGATTAAAAAGAAAACCCACCTAAAGCAGGAATAGAAGGGAAGCTCATCAACCTTATAATGGTAATGTATGAAAATCCCATGGTTAACATTATACCTAAAGACTCAATGGTTTCCTTCTACAATCAAGAATAAGACAAGGATGTCCAGTCTCACCACTTTTATTCAATCTTGTACTGAAGGTTCTAGAGCAGGGCAATTAGGCAAGAAAGGGAAATAAGCCCAGTGCAGTGGCTCAGGCCTGTAATCCCAGCTCTTTGGGAGGCCGAGGCGGGTGGGTCACCTGAGGTCAGCAGTTCGAGACCAGCCTGGCCAACTTGGTGAAACCCCGTCTCTACTAAAAATACAAAAATTTGCCTGGTGTGGTGGCAGGTGCCTGTAATCCCAGCTATTTGGGAAGCTGAGACAGGCGAATTGCTTGAACTCGGGAGGCGGAGGTTGCAATGAGCCAAGATCATGCCATTTCACTTCAGCCCGGGCAATGGAGCCGGACTGTCCTCACCTCCAAAAAAAAAAAGAAAGAAAGAAAAGAGCATATAGATTAGAAAGGGAGAAGTAAAACTCTATTTGTAAATGACATGCTCTTATATATAGAGCTTTTATAGAGAGCGTTTATTTAGGAAGATTTAAATAACTAAATGAACAAAATAAACAGTTCAGCACAGTTGCAGTGTACAAGATCAATATATTAAAATCAGTTGTGTTTCTACAAACCAGCAATGAGCAATCTGCAAATAAGACAGTGATTCCATTTCTAATAGCATTTAAAGGAATAAAATACTTAGGAATAAATTTAATAAAAGAACAAAACTTGTGCTTTAAAAATTATAAAACGTTGAAATAAATTAGATATAAACTGAAAAATAGTATGTATTTATGGATTAGAAGACTTAGTATTAAGATTGCAATACTCTCCAAATCTACAGACTTAATGCAATCTCTGTCAAAATCCCAGCTGACATTTTTGCAAAATGGCCATACTTAAAATTCATATGGCAATTCAAGGAGCCCAGAATAGCCAACAATCTAAAAAGAACAAATTGGAGGCCTCACGCTTCCTGATTTCAGAACTTACTACAAAGCTACAGTAATTAAGATATGGTGGTACTGGCATAGGTAGATCAACAGAATAAAGAGTCTGGAAGTAAACCTTCACATTTACACTAAATTGGTTTTTAACAAGGATCCAAGACAATTCAATTGAGAATGAATGGTTATTCTGACAAATGATACTGGAACAACTGGTTATCCACATGCAAAAGAATAAAATTAGACCCTACCTCACACCATACACAAAACTAAATTGAAATTTGGACAATACACCTAAATATAAGAGCTAAAACTATACAATTTTTAGAAAAATACATAAGTCAATCTTTATTACCTTGGGGTAGGCCAAGCTTTTTAAGTATGATAAAAGAAAAATAGCCAAATTAGACTTTACCAAAATTAAAAACTCTTGTGTTTTAAAAGATACTGTCAGCCGGGCGCGGTGGCTCATGCTTGTAATCCCAGCACTTTGGGAGGCTGAGGCGGGCGGATCATGAGGTCAGGAGATCGAGACCACGGTGAAACCCCGTCTCTACTAAAAATATAAAAAAAAATTAGCCGGGCGTGGTGGCGGGCACCTGTAGTCCCAGCTACTCGGAGAGGCTGAGGCAGGAGAATGGCGTAACCCGGGAGGCGGAGCTTGCAGTGAGCCGAGATTGCACCACTGCACTCCAGCCTGGACGACAGAGTGAGACTCCATCTCAAAAAAAAAAAAAAAAGATACTATCAAAAGACAACCCACAAAATAAGAGAAAATATTTGTCATTCATGTATCTGTTAAGTGTTTTTATCTAGAATATGTAATATAAAAACTCATACAACTCAATAAAAACTCCAATTAGAAATAGACAAAATATGTGAACAGGCATTTCTCCAAAGAATGTATGCAAATGGCCAATAATCACATAAAAAAGATGTGCAATATCATCATTAGTTTTGAAAGAAATGGAAGTCAACCACAATGAGATACTACTTCACACCCACTAGGATAGCTTTAATCAAAAGGAGAGAAACAAGTATTGGCAAGGGTGTGGAGAAATTGGCACCCTCATTCATTGTTGATGGGACTGTAAAATGATCCATACCATTTAGAAAACAGTTTGGTAGTTCCACAAATTGCTAAACATAAGAGTTACCACATTACCTAGCAAAGCTACTTCAAAGAGAAGGGAAAACATATGTTTACACAAAAACTTGCAGTTGAATGTTCATCTTAGCATTATATGTAACAGCCCCAAATTGGAAACAACTCAAATGCTCATCAACTGATGGATGGATAAACAACATGAGATATATTGCTACAAGGGATTATTATTCAGCAATAAAAAGGAGTGAAGTACTGATATATCCTAGAACATGATGAACTTTGAAAACATTATGCTAAGTGAAAGAAGCCAGTCACAAAAAAACATATATGATTCTGTTTATGTGAAATGTCCAGAATAGACCAATTTGGAGATAGAAGGTAGATTAGTGGTTGCCTAGGGTTGAGTGGGGGACTGGGGAATTTGGGAGTGATGGTTACAGAGTATGGGGTTCCTTTTAGAGGTGATGAAAAAAATTTTTTTTTTATTATACTTTAGGGTTTTAGGGTACATGTGCACAATGTGCAGGTTTGTTACATATGTATCCATGTGCCATGTTGATTTCCTGCACCCATTAACTCGTCATTTAGCATTAGGTGTATCTCCTAATGCTGTCCCTCCCCCCTCCCCCCACCCCACAACAGTCCCCGGAGTGTGATGTTCCTCTTCCTGTGTCCATGAGTTCTCATTGTTCAATTCCCACCTATGAGTGAGAACATGCGGTGTTTGGTTTTTTGTCCTTGCGATAGTTTACTGAGAATGATGTTTTCCAGTTTCATCCATGTCCCTACAAAGGACACGAACTCATCATTTTTTATGGCTGCATAGTATTCCATGGTGTATATGTGCCACATTTTCTTAATCCAGTCTATCGTTGTTGGACATTTGGGTTGGTTCCAACTCTTTGCTATTGTGAATAGTGCCGCAATAAACATACGTGTGCATGTGTCTTTATAGCAGCATGATTTCTAGTCCTTTGGGTATATACCCAGTAATGGGATGGCTGGGTCAAATGGTATTTCTAGTTCGAGATCCCTGAGGAATCGCCACACTGACTTCCACAATGGTTGAACTAGTTTACAGTCCCACAACAGTGTAAAAGTGTTCCTATTTCTCCACATCCTCTCCAGCACCTGTTGTTTCCTGATTTTTTAATGATGGCCATTCTAACTGGTGTGAGATGGTATCTCACTGTGGTTTTGATTTGCATTTCTCTGATGGCCAGTGATGATGAGCATTTCTTCATGTGTTTTTTGGCTGCACAAATGTCTTCTTTTGAGAAGTGTCTGTTCATGTTCTCTGCCCACTTTTTGATGGGGTTGTTTGTTTTTTTCTTGTAAATTTGTTTGAGTTCATTGTAGATTCTGGATATTAGCCCTTTGTCAGATGAGTAGGTTGCAAAAATTTTCTCCCATTCTGTAGGTTGCCTGTTCATTCTGATGATAGTTTCTTTTGCTGTGCAGAAGCTCTTTAGTTTAATGAGATCCCATTTGTCAATTTTGGCTTTTGTTGCCATTGCTTTTGGTGTTTTAGACATGAAGTCCTTGCCCACGCCTATGTCCTGAATGGTATTGCCTAGGTTTTCTTGTAGGATTTTAATGGTTTTAGGTCTAACATATAAGTCTTTAATCCATCTTGAATTAATTTTTGTATAAGGTGTAAGGAAGGGATCCAGTTTCAGCTTTCTACATATGGCTAGCCAGTTTTCCCAGCACCATTTATTAAATAGGGAATCCATTCCCCATTTCTTGTTTTTGTCAGGTTTGTCAAAGATCAGATAGTTGTAGCTATGCGGCATCATTTCTGAGGGCTCTGTTCTGTTCCATTGATCTATGTCTCTGTTGTGGTACCAGTACCATGCTGTTTTGGTTACTGTAGCCTTGTAGTATAGTTTAAAGTCAGGTAGCATGATACCTCCAGCTTTGTTCTTTTGGCTTAGGATTGACTTGGCGATGCGGGCTCTTTTTTGGTTCCATATGAACTTTAAAGTAGTTTTTTCCAATTCTGTGAAGAAAGTCATTGGTAGCTTGATGGGGATGGCATTGAATCTGTAAATTACCTTGGGCAGTATGGCCATTTTCATGATATTGATTCTTCCTACCCATGAGCATGGAATGTTCTTCCATTTGTTTGTATCCTCTTTTATTTCATTGAGCAGTGGTTTGTAGTTCTCCTTGAAGAGGTCCTTCACATCCCTTGTAAGTTGGATTCCTAGGTATTTTATTCTCTTTGAAGCAATTGTGAATGGGAGTTCACTCATGATTTGGCTCTCTGTTTGTCTGTTATTGGTGTACAAGAATGCTTGTGATTTTTGTACATTAATTTTGTATCCTGAGACTTTGCTGAGGTTGCTAATCAGCTTAAGGAGATTTTGGGCTGAGACAATGGGGTTTTCTAGATATACAATCATGTCATCTGCAAACAGGGACAATTTGACTTCCTCTTTTCCTAATTGAATACCCTTTATTTCCTTCTCCTGCCTGATTGCTCTGGCCAGAACTTCCAGCACTATGTTGAATAGGAGCGGTGAGAGAGGGCATCCCTGTCTTGTGCCAGTTTTCAGAGGGAATGCTTCCAGTTTTTGCCCATTCAGTATGATATTGGCTGTGGGTTTGTCGTAGATAGCTCTTATTATTTTGAGATACGTCCCATCAATACCTAATTTATTGAGAGTTTTTAGCATGAAGGGTTGTTGAATTTTGTCAAAGGCCTTTTCTGCATCTATTGAGATAATCATGTGGTTTTTGTCTTTGGTTCTGTTTATATGCTGGATTACATTTATTGATTTGCGTATGTTGAACCAGCCTTGCATCCCAGGGATGAAGCCCACTTGATCATGGTGGATAAGCTTTTTGATGTGCTGCTGGATTCGGTTTGCCAGTATTTTATTGAGGATTTTTGCATCAATGTTCATCAAGGATATTGGTCTGAAATTCTCTTTTTTGGTTATGTCTCTGCCAGGTTTTGGTATCAGGACGATGCTGGCTTCATAAAATGTGTTAGGGAGGATTCCCTCTTTTTCTATCGATTGGAATAGTTTCAGAAGGAATGGTACCAGTTCCTCCTTGTACCTCTGGTAGAATTCAGCTGTGAATCCATCAGGTCCTGGACTCTTTTTGGTTGGTAAGCTATTGATTATTGCCACAATTTCAGAACCTGTTATTGGTCTATTCAGAGATTCAACTTCTTCCTGGTTTAGTCTTGGGAGGGTGTATTTGTCGAGGAATTTATCCATTTCTTCTAGATTTTCTAGTTTATTTGCATAGAGGTGTTTGTAGTATTCTCTGATGGTAGATTGTATTTCTGTGGGATCGGTGGTGATATCCCCTTTTTCGTTTTTTATTGCATCTATTTGATTCTTCTCTCTTTTCTTCTGTATTAGTCTTGCTAGCGGTCCATCAATTTTGTTGATGTTTTCAAAAAACCAGTTCCGGGATTCATTAATTTTTTGAAGGGTTTTTTGTGTCTCTATTTCCTTCAGTTCTGCTCTGATTTTAGTTATTTCTAGCCTTCTGCTAGCTTTTGAATGTGTTTGCTCTTGCTTTTCTAGTTCTTTTAATTGTGATATTAGGGTGTCAATTTTGGATCTTTCCTGCTTTCTCTTGTGGGCATTTAGTGCTATAAATTTCCCTCTACACACTGCTTTGAATGTGTCCCAGAGATTCTGGTATGTTGTGTCTTTGTTCTCATTGGTTTCAAAGAACATCTTTATTTCTGCCTTCATTTCATTATGTACCCAATAGTCATTCAGGAGCAGGTTGTTCAGTTTCCATGTAGTTGAGCGGTTTTGAGTGAGTTTCTTAATCCTGAGTTCTAGTTTGATTGCACTGTGGTCTGAGAGACAGTTTGTTATAATTTCTGTTCTTTTACATTTGCTGAGGAGAGCTTTACTTCCAACTATGTGGTCAATTTTGGAATAGGTGTGGTGTGGTGCTGAAAAAAATGTATATTCTGTTGACTTGGGGTGGAGAGTTCTGTAGATGTCTATTAGGTCCACTTTATGTAGAGCTGAGTTCAATTCCTGGATATCCTTGTTAACTTTCTGTCTCGTTGATCTGTCTAATGCTGACAGTGGGGTGTTAAAATCTCCCATTATTATTGTGTGGGAGTTTAAGTCCCTTTGTAGGTCACTGAGGACTTGCTTTATGAATCTGGGTGCTCCTGTGTTGGGTGCATATATATTTAGGATAGTTAGCTCTTCTTGTTGAATTGATCCCTTTACCATTATGTAATGGCCTTCTTTGTCTCTTTTGATCTTTGTTGGTTTAAAGTCTATTTTATCAGAGACTAGGATTGCAACCCCTGCCGTTTTTTGTTTTCCAGTTGCTTGATAGATCTTCCTCCATCCCTTTATTTTGAGTCTGTGTGTGTCTCTGCACGTGAGATGGGTTTCCTGAATACAGCACACTGATGGATCCTGACTCCTTATCCAGTTTGCCAGTCTGTGTGTTTTGATTGGAGCATTTAGCCCATTTACATTTAACGTTAATATTGTTATGTGTGAATCTGATCCTGTCATTATGATGTTAGTTGGTTATTTTGCTCGTTAGTTGCTATAGTTTCTTCCTAGCCTCGATGGTCTTTACAATTTGGCATGTTTTTGCAGTGGCTGGTACCGGTTGTTCCTTTCCATGTTTAGTGCTTCCTTCAGGAGCTCTTTTAGGGGAGGCCTGGTGGTGACAAAATCACTCAGCGTTTGCTTGTCTGTAAAGTATTTTATTTCTCCTTCACTTATGAAGCTTAGTTTGGCGGGATAGGAAATTCTGGGTTGAAAATTCTTTTCTTTAAGAATGTTGAATATTCATAAAGCAAATGTGGTGATGGTTGCACAACTCTGTGTATGTAAGAAAAACCTTTGAATTTTAGACTTTAAATGAGTGACTTTTATGGTATGTGAATTATATTTCAATAAAGCTTTTTTTTTTTTAAATGATGGAGTCTTGCTCTGTCACCCAGGTTGGAGTGCAGTGGCACAATCTTGGCTCACTGCAACCTCTGCCTCCTGGACTCAAGCGATTCTCCTACCTCAGCCTCCCGAGTAGCTGGGACTACAGGTGTGCGCTACCATTCCTGGCTAATTTTTATATTTTTTGGTAGAGATGGGGTTTCGCCATTTTGGCCAGGCTGGTCTCGAACTCCTCACCTCAGGTGATCCGCCCACCTCGGCCTCCCAATGTGCTGGGATTACAGGTGTGAGCCACTGCACCTGGCCCTCAGTAAAGCTATTTTTAAAAAGATTTACCCACCTCACCAGAAAGATGTGTATCATTTGTCCTAGTTTAAGTTCAAGGCCCCCCTGTATAGAGTTTTCACGATTAATAGCAATAGCAATTTGATCATTTTTGTGCTCCTAGTTCTATACTTGTCATTTTGTTTACTACTTCTATTTGTTGGGCTTACCACTCATACTCATTAGCCATTGTATGTATGTGAGCAGAGATTGTCTAATACTTATTACCAATTTTAATGTCATCTGAATGCTATAATATCCTCTGGAAATCGTTGATGATTTAGTGAGTACTACTTTTTTTTTTTTTTTTTGAGACCAGAGTCTTGCTCTGCCTCCCAGGCTGAGGTGCTGTGGCGTGATCTTGGCTCACTGCAAGCTCTGCCTTCCGGGTTCACGCCATTCTTCTGCCTCAGCTTCCCAAGTAGCTGGGACTACAGGCACACACCACCACGCCCGGCTCATTTTTTTCTTATATTTTTAGTAGAGATTGGATCTCACCATGTTAGCCAGGATGGTCTCAATCTCCTGACCTCATGGTCTGCCATCTCGGCCTCCCAAAGTGCTGGGATTATAGGCATGAGCCACAGCCCCCGGCCTAGTGAGTACTATTTTTAAGCAACCTATTATGGTGGTTGGCATTCTTTTTATCCAGTATGATTCAAATATACAACAGGAATAGGCATGGTGGCTCATGCCTGTAATCCCAGCACTTTGGGAGGCCTTTGGGAGGCCGAGGCGGGTGGATCACGGGGTCAAGAGATCGAGACCATCCTGGCCAACATGGTGAAACCCCGTCTCTACTAAAAATACAAAAATCTGCTGGGCATGGTGGTGGGTGCCTGTAATCCCAGCTACTTGGGAGGCTGAGGCAGGAGAATTGCTTGAACCCGGGAGGCGGAGGTTGCAGTGAGCCGAGATTGTGCCACTGCACTCCAGCCTGGTTACAGAGCGAGACTCTGTCAAAAAAAAAAAAAAAATGTCAAATGTGCAATCGTTGTAAAGTTATGCTTTATATGGTATAGAAGACATAATTTGTATGTTTTAGGAAAGGATATGAATAAATTTTTCAAAGCCTTACAGGAATATACTGAAGTGTTTGTTGAGTTTGGCTAATATATCATTTAACAACAAAAGTATTTGTTGAGCATGTACTATATATATAAGTAACTGTGCTGAGCTCTAGTAAGATACATTATAATATCAAAAATATACCTATTCTTAATAATCTTATGTTCTAGATGGGAGAGTGATTTCGAGACAAATGTGAAAAGTTCAGGATTAGACATAATTAAAAGCACTAAAGTGAATTCTGGGGCTGTCTGGAAGATTGATATGGGCCACAGTTACATGGAAAATCTTTATGAACAAATACAACTTTCAGATAGGCTTGTTAAAAAAATTCTTGTTTTTTTAGGTACAAAACTCAAAACATGAACAACAATATATATTACCAATCTTCAAACCTGATTTGGCTAGAACTGGAATACAGTTGCCTACGACATATTTTAGAAGAACTAGAAAAGTCAAAGTAATGGATGACAGAAAAGAGCCTCCATTCTTCAATGATGATAACATGGGACCATTTTACTACAGGCTTCATTTCTATGATACCATGGAGCTCTTCATTGAAACATTAACTGGCACATGTTTTGAGCTGAGAGTTTCACCTTTTGAAACTGTTATTTCTGTGAAAGCAAAAATTCGAAGATTGGAAGGTACTCATCTTTCTTTGTTTTTAGGATATGAAGGTTAAATTTATTCATCAATAATGTCTAGTAATTTTTAAAGTATTTTAATGGAGACAATTTCAAACATATATGTTAGAAAGAATAAGATAATGAACCCCCTTCTACTCCCTCTCTCCAACATTTATCGGCTTTATGAACTATTTTATCCCCATTGCTGTGTTCACCAGATTCTTTGGAAACAAATCCCTGGCATCATGCTATGGTGTGAAATAATATTTTAGAATAGCTTTCAGCAGGTTATGGTGACATGCAAATTATGCCTTAACTATTTTATAGTTACTTTTAATGTTACTTTATGTTTTACTTTTAATGGGAAATAGTAATTATATTCCCTTCTAGGGACCTTATTTCCCTTTTTACACTGCTTTACAACCACCCTCCTCTTTTTTAATGTGGAGGTTTTCCGAAAAGAGTTTTTGGCTTACATTTACATATATTCAAAGTTCCCTTAGTATAGCAGGGGTGCTGAATAATGTGTAATGTCTCTTTTGTGGTTTGTATATTTGCAAAAAGTACCTAAAAAGACTAATTTGTATTAAAATTAGTCTTTGCTTTTTGCAGATTTCTGCAATAAGTAATGTTTGCCATTTATAGTTGTTAAAAATCCAGTTTTGAGTAGAAAATTAAATTGTTCCATATAACAGTAAATGGATCTTTGTTGATGGAACCAGCTGGAACTTGCTTGTAATATAAAGGTAGTGACTAGGGTTGCCCTCCAGCAGGCTTAAGTTCAGAATTATAGAAGGATGAGGAGGGTTAGAATTTTTCATTTCTGTGAGGCCAAGGATATATATGAGCTCCTGAATATTTGCTATTTCTCTAGACCCAGGAGATCCTACTGAAGTGAGTGGCTGGCCGAGTCCAGTGACCACATCAGCACATTCAGTAATGACTCTTGAAGCTTTTGTCTGCCCTAAATGATTTGGTGAGATCTAGAGTCATAATAGTTTATTTTGACTTTGTTCTGCTTTGCAATTTATATCATAGTTTAAAGGATACCTTTTTTGGAGCATGAAGATAAAATCTTGCATTGTAAATAATCTCTGTACTTTTTATCTCTTTCATGAATTTTAAATAATTTGTATGCAGCAAAAGCACTTTAGAGAGAATCCTGTTTCAATCTTTTTATGTCAGAAGAGTCAACTTGGGTTTAGAGGAGGTTAATAACTCATCCAAGGGAAGTATTTAGTTTCCATGAGTCAGAACCAGAGCCAAGTTATAGATTTCTTGTTCTCTGTAGGAGGAGACATTGTGGGGACAAAAGCAGTGGCTTTGTGGCTATTAGACAATTGAATCTAAGTTTAAATGTTTATGAACAAATACAGATATTAGGAAATTAAATAAGGTAATATGTAAAATACCTACTGTCTTAGTCTCCTGGAGCTGTCATAACAAAATACCACAGACCGGTGGCTTAAACAACAGAAATTTATTTCTCACTGTCTGCAAGCTGAATATCAGGGTACCAGCATGGGCAGGTTCTGGTGGGGGCTGTCTTCTAGGCTTGCTCACTGCATTTTCACTGCATCTTCACATGGCAGAGAGACAGCATAGTATCTTTTTTTTTTTTTTCGAGACGGAGTTTTGCACCTGTTGCTCAGGCTGGAGAATGGCGCAATCTCTGCTCACCACAACCTCCTCCTCCCGGGTTCAAGCGATTCTCCTGCCTCAGCCTGTATTCCCGAGTAGCTGGGATTACAAGCATGCACCACCATGCCTGACTAATTTTGCACTTTTAGTAGAGATGGGGTTTCACCATGTTGGCCAGGCTGGTCTCGAACTCCTGACCTCAGGTGATCCACCTGCCTCGGCTTCCCAAAGTGCTGGGATTACAGGCGTGAGCCACCTAACCCAGCCGAAAAATACATTTTAAGCCCTTTCTGGGTGATCTTTATATTTATATCCTGGAAGACATTTGGGGTCACACGGTGTGAGTCAGATTCTCCAAGTTAGAGGGATATGGAATACAGAGGGCAGAGATGAGGCTGCTTGCATTCATCCTGCTGGGAAAATGATTATTCTGCCAGACTGCTTTTCCTTTAGGGGAAGTTTTTGGTGAGTTGAGAACTAGAGCCTGGTGGGGAGAGTGGGGAGGATGGAGGGGCTAGTGGAGAAAGGGCTGAAGGAGTGTGCTGCATTAGGAACAAGGAGGCTGCAGCAAGGGAGGAGCAGGGCCTGCTCAGGGCCTTACAATGGGCCTTGAAAAAGGGACTGGAGTGCCGAAGTCATGCTGCCTGGCTTCAGATTACTGGCTGCCCAAATTACTTAATCTCTCTGTATCTTAGTTGTCTCAGTCTAAAATAGGAAGAATAATAGTATTTATCTCAAAGGGTTGTTCTCAGGATTAAATGAGTTAAAGGTGAAGTGCTTAGCAGAGCGATCCTCCTGCCTCGGCCTTCCAAAGAGCTGGGATTACAGACGTGAGCCACCAGGCCCAGCATTCTTCCTTTATTGATGTAGATCTGAGTTTCTGACCTACATCCTGTTTTTTTGTGAATAATGTCTTTTAACATTTCTTGCAATATGGGTCCACTGGCAACAAATTCCACCATGCTCAGCCCTCTTGCTTTCTTTAAGTAGATCTTAGTTTCTGACCTACATCATTTTTTCTGTGAATAATGTCTTTTAACGTTTCTTACAAAAAAGCCACCTTTTAACGTTTCTTGTTTGTCTGAAAAAGTATTTCTCCTTCATTTCTGAAGGATAATATTTCAAGGTATAGAATTCTAAGTTGGTATTTTTTTCTTTCAACACTAAATATTTCACTCCACTCTTTTCTTATTTGCATGATTTCTGATGAAAACTCCCCTGTAGTAATTATCTTTGCTTCTTTTTAGGTAAGGTGTTTTTTTCCCTTTCCTGGCTGATTTAAGGATTTTGTCATTGTCTTTGCTTTTCTACAGTTTGATATAATATGTTGAAGGTGTAGATTTTTTGGTACTTATCATGTTTGGTATTCTCTGAGCTTCTTGGATCTGTGGTTTGGTATGTTTCATTAATTTTGGAAAATCTGGGCCATTATTTAAGTATTTCTTCTGTCTCATTTCTTCTTCTCATATTCTAGTGGCACCTTTTGAAATTGCTACAACTTTTGAAATTGTCCCACAGTTAATAGATGTTGTTTTTGTGCATTGTTTTTTCTCTTAACAGTCCATTTTGCCAAGTTTGTTTTCTTTTCTTTGTTTTATTTATTTATTTATTTATTTATTTATTTATTTATTTATTTATGTTGAGATGGGATTTCACTATGTTGGCCAGGCTGGACTCGAACTCCTGGACTCAAATAATCCTTGTGCCTCAGCCTTTCAAGTAGTTGGGACTACAAGTGCATACCACTGTGCCTTGCCTAGGAAGTTTCTGTTGCCATTTTTCTTTTTTTTTTTGAGACGGAGTCTCGCTCTGTCACCCAGGCTGGAGTGCAGCGGCATGATCTCGGTTCACTGCAAGCTCTGCCTTCCGGGTTCACGCCATTCTCCTGCCTCAGCCTCCCGAGTAGGTGGGACTACATGCCCAGCTAGTTTTTTGTATTTTAGTAGAGATGGGGTTTCACCGTGTTAGTCAGGATGGTCTCGATCTGACCTCAGGATCTGCCCATCTCGGCCTCCCAAAGTGCTGGAATTACAGGCGTGAGCCACCGCGCCCGGCCTCTGTTGCCATTTTTCAAACTTCCCGATTCTTTTCCAGATCCAGTCTGCAGATGACCAATCAAAGGCATTCTTTATTTCTGTTAGTGTTTTTATTTTTAACATCTACTTTTTATTCTTAAAGGTTCCATCTCTGCTTGTATTATCAATCTGTTATTTCATGTTGTATACTTTTCCATTAGATTTCTTAGCATATTAATCTTAGCTGTTTTAATTTCCCTGTCTGATAATTTCAAGATCTCTGCCATATCTGAGTCTATTTCTGATGCTAGTTTTGTCTTTTCATACTGTATTTTTTCATGTCTTTTAGCATGCTTTGTAATTTTTAGTTGAAAACCAGACATAATATATCAGGTGATAGGAACTGAGGTAAATAGGACATTAGAGTGAGGTTTTATCTTCAACTTGCTAGAAATTGGGCTGTGTTTAATGTTTGCTGTAGTTATAAGTGCCAGAGGCTTCAAATTCCTCTAGTTTTTTCTTGTTTTGTCTCCCCCGTTGCCTTTGAGTTTCCCTAAAGACTCCTCCTTAGAGTTTGTGTCTTACAATTCTTTCCCTTGTAATCCACTATTGTTATACTGGAGCCTTGTTGGTGTGGTGGTAAGGTATTGGGAAGAGGGGGAACATTCTGTAATCTTATGATTAAATCTTTCAGTGGGCCTGTGCCTCTAGGCTGGGACCTTCAAAGTGTATCTCAGCTTCTCCCCTCCTTCAACTTCTAGTAGTTTAGGTGAGGTAGGGAGGCTAGAGGGGCCTAGTTTCTGGCCCTCAGTAATTTCCCAGTCTCATATGAGTCCACACTCAGCCTCTGTGAATTCATCAAAATTACCATTTAAGTGTTCCTTCCAGTTTATGACTTTAGAGGCTTCAGCTTCACATAAATGGATCTTGGCTTTGACTCTCTGGGTTTGCCTATCTCAACAGATTTTCTTATGGTGGTTTACCTTACCACCTAATTTCTCTGATGGCACCAAGAAAAGTTGTTGGTTTTCAGTTTGTTCAGCTTTTTTTCTTGTAAGGAGTGGTGAATTAAAAGTTCTCCACGTATCGGAGCTGAAACCAGGAGTCTCAACTTCTTAAAAACATAACCATTTATTTTAAAATTCCAATAACTGTGTTAGCTATATCCTACAAGTTTTTGGTAAGTTGAATGTCAGTGTTATTAAATTCTCAGTATTTGTTTTACTAAAAATACTTTTTTGTTTAAAAATTTATAATAGTTATTTAAGGGCTTTGTAATCACAGCAATATATACGATTAGATAGCTTCGATCATTTTTTGTAGTTTATACACATTCTTTATTTGCTAACTAATAATACTGAGCATGTTTTCATTTGTCTCCAAATTCTAACAAACTACTTTTTAGGAAGATATAATTTACATGTCATACAATTTACATATTGTATTAGTTTGCTAAGGTTGTCATAGCAAAGTATCACAAACTGGATGACTTAAATAACAGAAAGTTACACAATTTTGGAGGCTGAAAATACAAGATTTAGTTGGTGACAGTGTCAGGTCCTTCTGAGGGCTGTAGAATCTGTCACATGCCTTTCAGCCAGCTCCTGGGGGTTTGCTTTCAATCTTTCTAGTTCATTGGCTTATTCAAGGCATCACCCTGGTCTTCTCACATCATAATCTCCTTGTGTCTGTGTGTATCTGCCTCCAAATTTCTCCTTTTTATATGGATACCAGTCATATTGGATTAGGGCCCTCCCTAGTTACCTCACTTTAACTTGAATGCATATGTCAAGATTCTATCTTCAAGTTAAGGTCACATTCTGAGGTATAAGAGGCTTAGACTTCGACATAAGAATTTTGAAGGGACACAGTTCAACTCATAACAAGTATATCGTTCTGTTGGTGTTGGCAGACGTTTATTATCATACAGTCACCATCACAATCAAGATATAGAACAGTTCCATCACCTATCAGAATTCTCTTGTACCTTTTGTGGTCAATCCCTTCCTCTATTCCAAGCCCCTATTGTACCCACTGATCTGTTTCTGTTTCTGTAATTTTGCCTTTTTTAGAATTTTATATAAATGAAATCATATACTTTATAGTCTCTTAAGTCTGTTTTTTTTTTCAATTATGCATAATACATTTGAGACTTATCATATTGTTACATGTATCAGTAGTTCATTCTGTTTATGGCCGAGTAGTGTTCCATTATAAGGAAGTACCATAGTTATTCATTCCCAAGTTGCGGGACATCTGGGTGGTTTTTAGTTTTTTGGTGATTACAAATAAAGCCATATAAACTTTCACATACACATTTTTATGGAAGCATAGGTTTTTATTTCACTTGGGTAAATACTTAAGAGTGGAATTGCTGAATTGCATAGGAAGTATATAGTTAACTTTATAAAACTGCTAAATTATTTTCCAGAGTGGCTGTTACCATTTTGTGTTTGTATGAGTAATACATAAAAGTTCTAGTCGCTCTGTATCCTTATCAGCACTTAATAATATTGTCTGGCTTCTTTTAGTTTTAGTTTTTGTTTCATTTTTGCTATTATAATATGAACTGGAAATATTTCACTGTGGTTTTAATTTACATTTTCCTAATGACTGATGATGTTATGCATCTTTTAATTTGCTTGTCATCTGTCTTAATAAGTTCATGCTGAGAGGCTGAGCCAGGTGGATCACTCAAGTCCAGAAGTTCAAGACCAGTCTGGGCAACATTGCGAAACCCTGTCTCTACTAAAAATACAAAAATTATCTGGGCGTGGTGGCATGGCCTGTAGTCCCAGCTGCTCAGGAGGCTGAGGCGGGAGGATTGCTTGAGCTCGGGATGTGGAGGTTGCAGTGAGCTAAAATTGCACCATTGCACTCCAGCCTGGACAACGGATGAGACCCTGTCTCAAAAAAAAAAAAAAAAAAGTTCAGGTTGCTGTCACAGAATACCATAGATTGGATGGCTTAAACAACAGAATTTTATTTCTCACGGTTCTGGAGCTGGGAAGTCCAAGATTACCCACAGGTCTAGGGTCTGGTGAGGGCACTCTTTCTGGTTTGCAGATAGCTGTTTTCTTTCTACATCCTCTCATGGTAGAGAGAGAGAGAGAGAGAGAGAGAGAGAGAGGGAGATCATCTCTCTTCTAAGGACACCAATCCCATTCTTGAGGACCCTACCCTCATGACCTAATTACCTCCAAAGACCCCCAACCTCACCTCTGATACCATTATATTGGGTATTTAGGCTTCAGCATATGACTTTGGGTGGGGGAATACAAACTTTCAGTCTGTTGCATCATCTGTATATCTTTTTATTATTATTATTATTATTATACTTTAAGTTTTAGGGTACATGTGCACAACGTGCAGGTTTGTTACATATGTATACATGTGCCACGTTGGTGTGCTGCACCCATTAACTCATCATTTAGCATTAGGTATATCTCCTAATGCTATCCCTCCCCCCTCCCCCCACCCCACAACCGTCCCTGGTGTGTGATGTTCCCCTTCCTGTGTCCATGTGTTCTCATTGTTCAATTCCCACCTATGAGTGAGAACATGCGGTGTTTGGTTTTTTGTCCTTGCGATAGTTTGCTGAGAATGATGGTTTCCAGTTTCATCCATGTTCCTACAAAGGATGTGAACTCATCATTTTTTATGGCTGCATAGTATTCCATGGTGTATATGTGTCACATTTTCTTTTTTTTTTTTTTATTATACTTTAGGTTTTAGGGTACATGTGCACAATGTGCAGGCTTGTTACATATGTATCCATGTGCCATCTTTTTTGGTGAAGCGTCTATTCAAATTTTTGTTGTTTTCTTGTTACTGTGTTTTGATATTCTAGTGCTTTTAAGTTTTCCATTACAGTTTTTTGTTTCTTTTCTTTTCTTTCTTTTTTTTTTTTTTTGAGAGAGGTTCTCACTTTGTTACCCAGCCTGGAGTGCAGTGGCACCATTACAGCTCACTGAAGCTTTGAGCTCTCAGAGACAGGGTTTCACCATATTGGCCAGGCTGGTCTCAAACTCCTGACCTTGTGATCTGCCCACCTCAGCCTCCCTAAGTGCTGGGATTACAGGCATAAGCCACCTCGCCTGGCCAATTCCCTCTTTTTCAATCTTTTGGAATAGTTTCAGTAGGATTGGTACCGATTCTTCTCTTCTCTTCTCTTCTCTTCTCTTCTCTTCTCTTCTCTTCTCTTCTCTTTTTCTTTTCTTTTTTGAAACAGAGCCTTGCTCTGTCAAGGCTGGAGTGCAGTGGTGCGATCTCGGCTCACTGCAACCTCCGCCTCCCGGATTCAAGCAATTCTCCTGCCTCAGCCTCCCAAGTAGCTGGGACTACAAGTGTGTGCCACCAGGCCCGGCTAATTTTTTGTATTTTTAGTAGAGATGGGGTTTCACTGTGTTAGCCAGGATGGTCTTGATCTCCTGACCTCGTGATCCACCCATCTCAGCCTCCCAAAGTGCTGGGATTACAGGCGTGAGCCACTGCACCCGGCCAGTACCAATTCTTTGAATGTCTGGTAGAATTCGTCTGTGAATCCATCTGGCCCTGGGCTTTTTTTTTTGTTGGCAATTTAAAAATTACTGATTCGTTCTCACTGCTTGTTATTGGTCTGTTCAGGATTTCTATTTCTTCCTGACTTAAGGTAGGAGGATTGTATGTTTCTAGGAATTTATCCATTTCATCTAGATTTTCTAGTTTGTCTGCATAAAGGTATTTATAGTAGTCTTGAATGATCTTTTGTATTTCTGTGGTGTAAGTTGTAATGTCTCCATTTTTATTTCTCAGTGAGTTTATTTGCATTTTCTGTTTTCTTTTCTTGATTAATGTAGCTAATGGCCTGTGGATTTTGTTTATATTTTCAAAGAACCAAACCTTCGTTTATTGATCTTTAGTATTTTTTTGTTTCAATTCAATTTAGTTCTGCTCTGATCTTTGTTATTTCTTTTCTAATGCTAGCTGTGGGTTTGGTTTGTTCTTGTTTCTTTAGTTCCTTGAGGTGTGATGTTACACATCAAACTGTGATGTCAGTTTGTGACCTTTCAGACTTTTTGATGTAGGCATTCAGCACTATAAATTTTCCTCTTAGCACTGCTTTTGCTGTATCCCAGAAGTTTAGATAACTTGTATCACTATTATCATTCCTTTGGAAGAATTTTTAAATCTCCATCTTGATTTCATTGTTAACTCAAAAATCATTCAGGAGCAGATTGTTTAATTTCCATGTATTTGTACAGTTTGAGGGTTCCCTTTTGGAGTTGATTTCTAATTTTATTCCACTGTGGTCTGGGGGGATACTTGATAGAATTTTGATTTTTTAAAAATTTTTGAGACTTTTTTGTGGCCTCTCATATGATCTGTCTTGGAGAATGTTTCATGTGCTGATGAGAAGAATGTATATTTTTCAGTTCTTTGGTCGAATGTTCTGTAAATATCTGTTAGGTCCATTTGTTCTAGAGTGCAGTTTAAGTCCATTGTTTCTTTGTTGACTTTCTGGCTTGATGACCTGTCTAGAGCTGTCAGTGGAGTGTTAAAGTCCCCCACTATTATTGTGTTGCTGTCTATCTCTTTTCCTAGTAGTAATTGTTTTATGAATCTGGGAGCTCAAGAGTTAGGTGCATATATATTTAGGATTGTAATATCTTCTTGTTGGATTGATCCTTTTATCATTATATAATGACCTTCTTTGTCTTTTTTTTGTAATATTGTTGCTTTAAAGTCTGTTTTATCTGATATAAGAATAGCTACTCCTGCTTGCTTTTGATTTCCATTTTAGGCCTTAAATATTAAACTCTTCAGGCCTGATTCATGATATCTTTTTTTTTTTTTTTTTTTGAGATGGAGTCTCACTCTGTTGCCAGGCTGGAGTGCAGTGGCACAATCTCGGCTCACTGCAACCTCTGCCTCCCAGGTTCAAGTGATTCTCCTGCCTCAGCCTATCGAGTAGCTGCGACTACAGGCGCCTGCCACTATGCCTGGCTAATTTTTGTATTTTTAGTAGAGACGGGGTTTCACCATGTTGGCCAGGATGGTCTCGATCTCTTGACCTCGTGATCCACCTGCCTCGGCCTCCTAAAGTGCTGGAATTACAGGCATGAGCCACTGCGCCCAATATCTTTATTTTTTTTTTTCAACTTCTATTTTAGGTTCAGTGGATACCTGGGCAGGTTTGTTATGTGGGTAAATTGTATGTTGCTGAAGTTTGGTGTGTGAATTATCCTGTCACCCAGGATGTGAGCATAGTGCTCGATAGGTAGTTTTTCAACCCACATCCCCTTCCCTCCCCATGTAGTCCCTAGTGTCTATTGTTCCCATCTTTGTGTCCATATATACTCAGTGTTTAGCTCCTGCTTGTAAGTGAGAACACATGGTATTGGGTTTTCTGTTCCTGCATTTGTTCTCTTAGGATGATGGCCTCCAGCTGCATTCATGTTGCTGCAAAGGACATGATTTTATTCTTTTTATGGCCGCATGGTGTTCTGTGGTGTATATGCACCACATTTTATTTGTCCAGTCCACTGTTGCAGGGGCATCTTGATTGATTTCATCTCTTTGGTATTGTGAATAGTACTGTGATGAACATACCAGTGATGTGTCTTTTTGATAGAGCGATTTATTTTTCTCTGGGTATATACCCAGTAGTGGGATTGCTGGGTTCAATGGTAGTTCTGTTTTAAACTCTTTGAGAAATCTCCACATTGCTTTCCACAATGGCTGAACTAATTTGCATTCCCACCAGCAGTGTATGGGTTCCCTGTTCTCCTCAACCTTGACAACATCTGTTATTTTTTGACTTTTTATTAATAGCCATTCTGACAGGTGTGAGCTTGTATCTCATTGTGGTTTTGATTTACGTTTCACTAATGATTAGTGATGTTGAGCTTTTTAAATATATTTGTTGGCCACATATATGTCTTTTTTTGAGAAGTGTCTGTTCATGTCCTTTGCCCATTTTTTAATGGGGTTGTTCTTTGTTTGTTGAATTAAGTTCTTTATAGATTGTAGATATTAGACCTTTGTCAGATGCATAGTTTGTGAATATGTTCTCCCATTCTGTAGATCATCTCTTTACTCTGTTGATAGTTTCTTTTGCTGTGCAGGAGCATGATATCTTGCCTTTTAAAGGGATCCCTATCTTATACCTTGTTTTAGGACCAGAGAGTTATTGCAACATCCTGTTCTTTTCTACAGCGAATGGATTGGACTATATCTCCTTTTAAGCATGCCTTCTATCTATGATTCTGTAAATTTTAGCACCTAGCATTCAATTTAGAAGAATGTTTAATTTATTAGTACTCTTAGTTCTTTAATGAAATAGATTTTTGTATCATACTCTTTTGGAGATGCTATTGAATTCTTTAACACTTTTTTTTAATAACTTTCCCTTAAGGTATTCCCGTCTGTCGACAACACTTAATTTGGAATAACATGGAACTTGAAAATGATTATTGCTTGAATGATTACAAGTGAGTGTAATTGCATGTTGGCTGTTTTGTAGGCACTTAGTACTATGACTCCATATGCTAATGCTTTTCTTTTGAACTCTTAGATCATGTCTCTTTTTCTTCTGAATAGCTCACATTCCTAGATTTCATTATACATCCTGAACTTTAGATGCATTAGTTTGGTACCCTATACTACTTTAACCTTTATCCTCTGATACGTTTATTTTCCCTTTTCATTTTTCATGTCAAGCTGTTTATCTCCTGCCTTTTGAAATCCTCCTATTATCTTCTTGCCTACTTGGCTCCTTTCCTTGAATATTGAACCATTCCTTCCTGGCTATGTTCCTTTTCTTTCTGTTTTTACAAGAGTTTTGGATAAGAGAGAATTGTTCTTCCCAAAGTCCTTCCTTTCTCATTAAGCCCTCCTTTTGTTACTAAGTAATGCTGTGTGCACCAGTGACTACCAACATACTTTCTGCCACTTTGTCTCTCTTATTTCTCCCCTCTTTCACATAATTCATCACTCTTTTATTAAGAAAAGAGCAAAAGGATAAGAGGCAGTGTGGAATGGCTGTAAGAGCACTGAGAGTCAGGAGACCTTGTTATTTTTCTATTTTCTGTTTTATTAAATAGATTTGCTATTTCCTACACTTTGGGTCTCCGGCAAGCCACTTTTGTTCTCTGGGCCTCCTTTTCCTTAATGTGAAATGAACAGGCTAAAACATGTAATCACAGAGGTCTTTTCCAGTATGTTTATTCTTGGATTTCTTTATGGCTTATGAGAATTTGTTTCACCTTTTTTATTATTTGTACCAGTAAATATGTTAACATTTTATATGTATTTACATTGCTCTATCTTTTTATATTTTAGAGAGTGGGCACTCTGCCTGATAAGCCAGCACATAATTATGTGTACATTTAACTGAATGCATTTTGATGATTATGATTTATTTTTGTGTTAACTATCCACAGCATTTCAGAAGGGTGTACCTTGAAGCTAGTTTTGGCTATGCGTGGCGGACCTATAAATACTAGAAGAGGTAGGCATATATATATATTAAAGCAATTTGACAGTAACATTCTTTATGTCAGTTAGTATTTTTATAGCCTCAGGTTTTATTTAGGTTTCCTTTCTGCTATTAGGTCTTAGAAAAATCACATTTGATTCTCTAGGCATTGTTCTTTAAAACCTAAATGCCTAGAGGCTGGAACTCTAAAATACAGTTCAGAAAAATCACATGATTCCTGATCCAATTCAGAGAGGTTTAAAAATAAACCTTTTGCCAGTATAGAAACAGAAATGGAATGACATACTATAAATACTATGTTACCATTGTGTTTGGTTTCATACGAGTCTTGTTTATCTTTAAATCTACCAGATCTTCAAATCCCAAGATTATGATTGTTTTGCAAAATTCCAACATTGCCTGTTTACCTGGTTTGTGATGCGTCTGGGTTTCATGGATATTATCATGGCCCTGGTTGCATCCTTTCTCAGAATATAAGTAGTTCTGAAATCCAGTCATTCATTCAACAAATACATATTGAGCTTCTACTGAATGGTCAGTGCAGTGTTCCAAGTATGGTAGACATGGGAGAGAAAGTCTCTGCTTCATGACAGTGCCTACAATAAATGTGTAAAGAGTCGATGTAATTCTTAATGGTTGTAAGTGCTATGCAGAAAAAAGGGTAGGAAGGGCCCTCGAAAAAGATGACATTAGTGGAGACTTGATTGATGAGAGGGTTTTATTAAGCACAAGAAGGGCCGGCGGTATTCACATTGGTCCCTGAGTCAGGTATGTCACCTAAATTCCCATGAAGTGGAGGAGACTAGTCAGAGCGTCCTCTTCTATGGCCCTCATTTTGAGAAAGGCCTTCAGATTTATTTGATCCTTCACTAACCAGAAAACCGAAGGGTAAGTATTGATTCTACTCCTGGCTTGCTTCCACATGTCAAATTATATCCCTATGTTTCATAATTTTGGTTAGAAAATAGGATTATTGCCATCTTTTTCTTAGCTACCTCAAGAGGATTTAATGAGATATGCTACTTCGGCTGTGGAACTGCTCTTTATAGGTTAGAGAAAAACAAAGTTAATAATGTTAGGGCCTTTTAGCACTCCTGATATCAGAGACTTTTAATTAATTGGATTTAGGTAATTGTCCTATGTGACATTTATAGTAATAACTATAAATGTTTATAGTAATAACTATGTGATGTTTATAGTAATAACTCTTGAGAGTAGCACAAGAACCCTATGTTTACTGAGCCATTATGTTAAGATAGAATTATATAGTGTTTAATGCCATGTGAATTCTATCGTATGACATTTTTGAAAGTTGGTTATTTGTGCGTAGTACTGCTTTAAACCAGAGTGTTTAATCAAAACACTACTTTTCTTATTAGAACTAAAATTATTTTATATGTTTATGAGGAGTGTGATACAGATTCTGAGGTAAATATATATATATATATATATATATATATATTTTTTTTTTTTTTTTTTTTTTTTTTTTTTTTTGAGATGGAGTCTTGCTTTGTCGCTCACGCTGGAGTGCAGTGGCATGATCTCTGCTCACTTCAACCTCTGCCACCTGGGTTCAAGTGATTCTCCTGCCTCAGCCTCCCGAGTAGCTGGGATTACAGGCACTGGTATTGAGGTCAGGAGTTTGAGACCAGCTTGGCCAACATGGTGAAACCCCATCTCTACTAAAAATACAGAAATTAGCTGGGCATGGTGATGGGCTACTCAGGAGGCTGAGACACGAAAATTGCTTGAACCTGGGAGACAGAGGTTACAGTGAGTGGAGATGGCGCCACTGCACTCCAGTCTGGGTGACAGAGTGAGACTCTGTCTCAAAAAAAGAATACAAATAAAAAAAAATTGTTTTTGAAATAACCATTATCAAAGCAGCATAGAAAGATTAAAATCAGTTTCTTTTCTAAAACTAAATTGTGCCCAATGCATATCAAACTCATATATATTGTTTTATAGCTGATAAAATCTGAAAGATTTTTCTGTTATGAGAAGATACACACATACACCTGCCTGAGTAAGGCACCCTGTGCTGGTTTAGGAAAGGCTTTCATGTGACTGTGGTAATGGCTATAGCAATATCTAAAAAATGGGCATAATTTTTATTTCTTTTTTGTTGTGTTTTGTTTTTTTCCCCCCCAAAGTTCTGCCCTCTGATCCAAATTTTTATCTCTTGATGTAATATGGAAAGTGGAGCATTAACTTAGAAAAGGCAAGAACTTGTTTGAAAAGTGTCTTAATATTTATACGTTTTGGGCCTGTGAAAGTAAATCAAAACATCCAAATAACTATTTTCATAAAGCAAGCTAAATCATATTATAAGATTTTTATGTTAGTAATAGTGTTATTGAATTCAGGCTATGGAAACATCTTTGATGTTTTTACCTTACTGCTTTCCAAGTTTAATATTTTCCTATTGCTGCAACTTCTTTTTAAAGGGTTGTAGAGCACCACGATTCTGTTAATAAATAAGTGAAAGTTATGCAGCTTGGGAAATCTTTGCCTCTTTTAGGAGAAAACAGATGTTTCTGCAGTATGATGAGAATGTCTTTGGGAGAGAACTTTTATTTTTTCCTGGAACTGTTGCAGTTTTAGTACATTAAGTGACCCCCTCACATTCTAAGTTATTGTGTACTTTTAATTACCTAACTTCACATCAAGGAACAGCTCTAAGAATCAGCCTTTATATAAAACCAGAAAGAAAAAGATAGGTCTGCTTACTTCTAATTTCTTAGATATGTCTCCTAATTGTGTGTTTGTGTGTGTGTGTGTACTTTTTTTTTTTTTTTTTGAGGGACTGCAGGTGCGCACCACCATGCCCAGCTAATTTTTGTATTTTTTTTAGTAGAGACGGGATTTCACCATGTTGGCCAGGATGGTCTTAATCTCTTGACCTCATGATCTGCCCGCCTCGGCCTCCCAAAGTGCTGGGATTACAGACATGAGCCACCGCACCCGGCCGTGTCTGTGTAATTTTAATCTAAAGTAAGTGGAATTTATGTTGGTTTTAATTATTGTTGGAACCAATATTTGAAAATATAGGGAGCAGAAAGTATATAGTAAAAAAATTATTGATAGTAATATCATAGAGTCAGCAAATATACAGACTCTAGTGACATAGGGAAAAAATACAGCCTATAATGGCATAGGACAAAAAACTCATGTTTTGGTTTAGCCCTGTCTTTGAATATAGCAACATAATCATGCATTTTGTTTGTTTGTTTCTTATTAATACAACACAGGGAATGCTATATTAACTGTAGAAAGATCAGAAACTTACTTGAAGAATATCATGTTTATATTATATGCACAGGACTGTTGTTCAAATTCAGTATGTTATATCCTGTCACTGTACCAAGATGCGTAAAACTTGATCCAAATTGAAGACTTATTTCAATTTTCCATTTGTAGTTCCTACAGAAGATCCACTTAGGAATATGGCAGAGTACTTGGATTCCAGTCGAGCTGAGGTCTGGGAGAAGACCTCCTGCAACAAACAAGTTACATTTTTGGTGTACCGGGAAGGAGATCAGTTGAATTTCTTTCCTGCAGTAGATAGGGGAGATGGCACTTCAACACCGTTATCTGACTCTTCAAAGAAAATAGATTTTCATTTGCATGTCCTACAGAGAAAAGGGGAACATCGTATGAGGTACTCCATAAACTTTTGTTTACCTTGTGTTGTCAAAATAATCTATATATATTAACAAATGTCATGCATCTCATTCCTACCCCAGCCCCCAATATTTAAGTCTGAAATTGTCCTTCATATGATTGATATGATAAAACTGAGGTTTTTTTACGGAGTGGGATGTTTTCATAAAAAGATTTGTTTCTGTTACTCCGTGAAACTCTAAGATGCCTAATAGATTATAGAATCCTGTCATAATAGTGTGTTATTATACAACCTTAGCATAATAGAAAGGGTTAAACCTAAAGTTGATACCTTTTTTTCTAAATTTAACTCTGCTGCTTAAAGGCAGATAAATCTCTTTACTTCTCTGGTCTTGTTTTCATACTCTATAAAAGGGAGATAAATTGTAATATTCTAAAATCAGGAGGAAAAACCCTACAGATATTTAGCTAAGCAATAGAAAAATTAGAGAATTGGACAAGGCAACCTCTCAGTTAGTTGCTGTGCATTCTGGGTTTCTGTGATTTTTTATCTCCTTTCACTTCAAGTTATTAAGCATTCACTCACTGAACTTTTATGGCCATTCATTGAGCAAGGCACTGATGTTGTAAAGATGATTATGCCTACTTTCATGGAGCATGCAGTCTGCTATCAAGAGTGTCGGTGATATAATGTTGGTGATGTTGTAAAAAGATATCAAGATCTCTGGGAGAATAGATGACAGGGCCTTTATTATGCATGAAAGGCAGAGAGTTAGACACAACTCTGAGAAGAAGTGACCCTAAAAGGGGAGTGGAGTTTGCCAAGCAGACAAAGCAAGGGAAGGTGTTACACGTCCTGCAAAATAAAAAGGTAGTGGTAAAATTATTTAAAAAAAAAAAACAGCTTGTAGTTTGGAGAACAGTTTCTGTGGGTCAGGAGTCCAGGCACACCATCGCTGTGCTCCAAGTCCCACAATCTGGAGTCAAGGTGTCAGCAAGTCTCTTATCAAGAGGCTTGACTGGGGAGGAGAATCTACTTACAAAGTCACTCTTATTGCTGGCATAATTCATTTCCTTTCAGTTATATGATGGAGGGCCCAGTTTTTTGCTGGCTGTTGACTAGAGGCTGCCCTCAGCTCCCTTTTGATGAACCCAAAACTGACTGATTTGGAGCCTAAATTACATCTGCAACGTCCTTTGCCATATTCAGTTGGCTAGAAGCAAGACGTCCATCATGCCCATACTCAAGGGTAGGAAACCAAATGTGATGTGAACACCAAGGGTCAAGAGTCAGAGAGATTCCCCTAGGATTCTGCCCCTCACAGAGTGTTACATGAAAGATTAGACTCAATTTTTTGTGGCCTCAGAGAGCAGACTGTGACACATGGGTGTTACCTGTTGACTTTAACATGTCAGCATCTGGTTAGCACTTCAAACTTGGCATAAACCATGGGCAAGAAATGGAGGAGGTAGCAGTGAGGGTTATAGCCTTAGGCCATTAATAGAATGTCTTCATACCAGTTTTGCCATGTGCTGGCTCACTGTTTAGTTTTCTTCCCTAGTACACACTCTTTTGGCTCCCTTTTCCTAAAGGAAACCAAAGCTCCTCAGCTTAGCATATGAGTCCTTTGACAACCTGTCACCATCAGTTTTCCAGGTCTTTTCATTATGCCATGTTTTTATACATCTTTTCTCCTTTGCTTGAAACGTCATTTTCTCCTTTTACTCCAGCTTCTCCTCAGCCAACTTCTATTTGTGTTTATGACTCAGCCCAAATGTCATCATGGAATTTAATTAGAACTGTCTTATTGTTCATCACAAGATAATTTATTTATTTTTTCTTCCTTTGTATTCATCTACAATAATTGGACAAGGAAAGGGATGGATGAATGAGAAAGAGGAGTAGAAAACGATCTGGTAATACCATGAAGGACATTTATCTTTCCTGTTCTAGAAGAGGCTTTCCTAGTCTACAGCAAGAGTAGCAAACTTCTTCTGTAAAGGTGTGCAGATAATAACTATTTTAGGATTTTTAGGCCAAGAGACAGCATCAAGGATATTAAATAGGTACTTATGTAACAAGAGAGAAAACAAATTTCCGCAAAACTTTTACTAACAAAGTTCAAAATATAAGACTAACAATTGGGTACTTTTCTTCTGTTTGTACCACAGAATTCCAGAGAAGAATGGAATTCTTTTTCATGGGAATAATGTTTTACCTAATTGAGGTTGAAAGTTAGTGTTGCCCATCAAATTTGCAAGGTCAGTTGCAAAAGTTCACTTGTTAATGCTGATCTGTAATGAGATTTTATGTATTTTATCTTAGAAATTTTTTTTCACACAGGTAGGTACTGTCAGATACTATCAGTCCATGAGCACATGCTTTTATTGACCATAATTGATCATTTGTAAGGCATTTATAAAATTCTGTCAGATCTTCTCTTGCTGTTTGCCTTGGAAGCTCCTCAGTTGCACATTTAAATGAATTTTGAAATAAGACATTTTTTGGAAATTGCACTGAGGTATAAAAACACTGCTAGACTTATAGTTTGAGCTCAGAAATATATCTGCTGCAAATTTCTGTGGGAAATTTCAACTTTTGAAAGCATGGGAATGATTGCAGCTTGCTATTATTACATGCAATTCAAACACTAGTTGTTGTTAACATGACATTGCAGTGTATGTTTCACATATAAACATTGTTTTATTTTGTAATTTTAGGTTAAATTCATTACGAAACATTATGAAGTCCACAGTAAAAATTAATTTCCAAAGGCAATTTAAAAATTTAAAAAGTGTTTGTAATAGTAGTTAAGGCCAGTTCTTCTCATTCAGAGTTCCTGAGCTAAAAAAAACATAATAAAACTTCATTACCACTAAGCCGCCAAACTGATGATGGATAAGTCCATGAAACAATTGAAGTTTACCATTAACACTGCTGGTTTAGTAACACAGGATAGATTCAGATATTTACCATGAAATACCTGCTGATGAATAATACAATGAATAACTATAGACTTTAAAGACCTTACATGTTTAAAGGGCATGGTGGCTCACACCTGTAATCCCAGCACTTTTGGAAGGTGGGCGAATCTCTTGAGTCCGGGAGTTTGAGACAAGTCCGGGCAACACAGTGAAACTCCATCTGGAAAAAAATTAGCTGGGCCTGGTGGTGCACACCTGTAGTCCCAGCTACTTCGGAGGCTGTGGTGGGAGGATTGCTTGAGCCCAGGAGGTGGAGGTTGCAGTGAGCCGAGATCACACCACTGCACTCCAGCCTGGGTGACAGAGTGAGACCCCCTCTCAAAAAGACAAAAAAAAAAAAAAAAGACCTTACATGTTCACTAACTCTATAAATTTGTCCAACTAAGTTCCACACATCACCCCATCAGTTATAGCAGAGTTCACTTAAAGTTGTACTAAATTAGTATTTAGCAATTTATTTGAAAATATTCTCACCTGTAGTAGCTTCATGCAGACTATTCATAGGAGCCATCTCTTCAGTTACTTCAAACTTGGTATTGACGCCCTCAATAAACAGTAACACAGAGCAGTATGGGTAATATATGTCAGCTCATCAAAAAACAAGGTAAATGACTTAGTCATTTGCCTTATTTTTTAATCAACTGTTGATGTTGCTTCCAATGCTGTCAACTTTTTGAGAAATTGTCCCTGCTGGAAACGTAATTTTTAAACAAGTTTATTTTCTCAGGACATACTTCCTCAACTGCTGTGATCAATAGTGAATTAATTCACTATTGATAAGTAGCTTTCCTTGCTTGGCTAGCAGATATAAACATTCAGAAACTTCTTTGGTTATAGCTTCATTTTCATTTTTTATTTGTGTAAAGAAATTCTGCTGTGATGAGATATTCTATTGTAAATTTTCTAGTTTTTCTGACTGTTGCTTTCCTGAAAGTTGGGAATATTGTGATGAATGCCTAGCCTGGTAATGTCTATTTATGCTGTTTTCCTTTAGCATAGCTATAGTGTCACTGCATTATAAGCATCATGCCTTGCTATCAAATTGCTAACAAATAATCCACTCTATGATACCTTAATATGGCAACATTTGAAGTCTACTTTTCTTGTTTGACAAGGTTGGGTATACACTAGTAATAAAAAAAGTCACAGAATAGCAATATACATGGCAGTCAAAATACTGTTGAATTATGACTATGTCACTGTGATTTGTAGTTTCCCATATCACAGTGTAGAGCAACGAGAGAGCCACATAAACTCTGTCATAGCTACTCAACTCTGCCATTGTAGGCAAAAGCAGCCATTTGTAATACATGATTGGGTGAATGTGGCTGTGTTCCAATAAAACTTTATTTATGGACACAAATTTGAATTTTATTTAATTTTCATTTGTTATGAAATACCATTATTTTGAGTTTTTTCAACTAATTAAAGTTCATAAACCATTCTTAGCTCATGGGCCACACAGAAATAGAAATAGGTGGTGGGGCAGATTTGACACATGACCATGGTTTGCTGGCTACCACTCTAAAAAGAAAGAGGGAGAACTGAGTGTTAATTTGTTTCATTCTTATAGAAAATGCAACATCAGTCTTTTTTTAGTCTCAAATCTTTTTAGTGGATCATGCCACTTTACTGGGATTTTTTTTTTTTTTTTTTGAGATGGAGTCTTGCTCTGTCACCCAGGCTGGAGTGCAGTGGCACGATCTTGGCTCACTGCAACCTCCGCCTCCCAGATTCAAGCGATCCTCCTGCCTCAGCCTCCCAAGTAGCTGGGACCACAGGCACATGCTACCATGCCCGGCTAAGTTTTTTGTATTTTTAGTAGAGACGGGGTTTCACCATGTTAGCCAGGATGGTCTCAATCTCCCATCCTGGTGATCCGCCCACTTCGGCCTCCCAAAGTGCTGGGATTACAGGCGTGAGCCACTGTGCCCAGCCTGGGATTTTTTAAGCAGAAAGATAGATAAGGAGACGTTGTAAGACTTAATGGTAAACTGTGAAAGTTAAAGGAGGTCTTGGCTTTGCGATGTACAGATTTCATGTGTGAATAATATTACATTTGCCCATCTTATATCCTTTAATCATATCATTAAATCAAAAGATTTGAGGCTGGGCGTGGTGGCTCATGCCTGTAATCCCAGCACTTTGGGAGGTGGAGGCAGGCGGATCACCTGAGGTCGGGAGTTTGAGACTAGTCTGACCAACATGGAGAAACCCCATCTCTACTGAAAATACAAAATTAGCTGGGCGTGGTGGTGCATGCCTGTAATCCAGCTACTAGGGAGGCTGAGGCAGGAGAATAGCTTGAACCCGGGAAGTGGAGGTTGTGGTGAGCCAAGATCGCGCCATTGCACTCCAGCCTGGGCAACAAGAGTGAAACTCCGTCTCAAAAAAAAAAAAAAAAAAAAAAATGATTTCGAGAAATTACATATAGTACTAAAAAAAATTTTAGAAATTCAAGGAAATGTTATATTTATATTTAAATATAAAGAAAGTCATTTCGGATTAAATTTATAAATTACTATGTTAACCTAGTTACATTTTTTCATCTGAAAAAAATTTGTGATTGGGTTCTAACTCATCTCATGAATCTATACTTCATGAGAGAAAACACAATAATGTGGTTCTTTGAAAAAAAAGGTGAATTTAAAAGTGTTTTTATACTCTAAAATGAGTCCAGTGATTTATCATGATTGTTCTTTTTTTTTTTTTTTGAGATGGAGTCTCACTCTGTTGCCCAGGCTGGAGTGCGTTGGCACAATGTCGGCTCACTGCAAGCTCTGCCTCCCAGGTTCATGCCATTCTCCTGCCTCAGCCTCCTGAGTAGCTGGGACTACAGGCGCCTGCCACCATGCCCAGCGAATTTTTTGTATTTTTAGTAGACACAGGGTTTCACCGTGTTAGCCAGGATGGTCTTGATCTCCTGACCTCGTGATCCACCTACCTCGGCCTCCCAAAGTGCTGGGATTACAGGCGTGAGCCATCACGCCCAGCTGATTGTTCTTTTATATATATATATATATATATATATAAAATATATATATTATATATTACATATTACATATATATATATATAAGATATATATGTGTGTATGTATGTGTGCATATATATGTATCTATTCCATGAGAGAATAGGTCTTTTCATGACAGTAATGTTGAATCAGAAACTTCTTTCAGTATTCAGTAAAGATACTTAAAATGCCACAGGGTAACTCAGAAGTATTTAAGGTTAAAATATTGCAAGGTAACTGAGCATAGTGTATACTTGAGTTATTCCTTCTAACTCCACAGGGTGACATGACGAAAATCTTCATGCACCCTTCTTCAGGTATTGTATAGTTGGCCTTGAGACAAAAGCCTTCACACAGCAAAAGTTCTGGCACTCATTTGGGTGCACAAGCATGATGCAATAAGTCCTGTCATTTGGCGCCTGGGAAAGCAATGAGTAGTAGTAGGAAGAATCAGCTTAGGAACCAGACACATGGGGGATTTGAATCTTAGGTCTGCTGTCTATAGCTTTCTGATCTTGAGCCAAATCACTTAACCTCTCTCACCTGGAGTTTCTTCATTAATAAAATCAGCTATAATATCTACCTTATGTAGTTTTGTGAGAATTAGGAATAATGTGTGAGAAGTGCCTGGCAGAGCAGGCATTCAGTAAATGGCAGGCAATGTTATTACTTCAGTGTTGTACTTGTGTCAGTTATCATACTGTGGTAGCCATGCTGTAGTAGGTAACTGTGGCTGTCACAAGTCAAGCATCACAGACTGAATTGGTTGTGGAGACCAGTCCTACATTCTTCCTTCAGATGCTACCCATGTGTGTAGTGCATGTAATTAACCCACAGTTTCAGAACATTTCATGTTGCACCATATAACATTTAGGAATGGGGCTGTCTGCTCTCTTTTTTGCCCTTGTGTGGCAATGATATGTGCTTCAGAAACATTAAGGAATATACCCCATTAAGGCTATCCCAAATTGTTTCCATTCTTACAACCATATAAAACAGGAAATTTTCCTCATCCTTCCATAGTGTAGATGACCTAGTTTTCCTATAAGTAAATCTGCATAGAAGCTAGTATGTATTCTTATTTTGTTTTATTTAAAATTTTAATCGTTTTACAAATGTGCCAAGCTTGTGTTTTATCAAATCCTTGCCATTCTAATTTTCCCATTATAGAAAAAATAAATGAAATTTCAAAATCTTTGTGTTCAGTTCATGAAACATTTATTGGCTATGTGCCAAGCGCTGTGCCTGGTGCAGACTCAGAAGATAAAGTCTAATATCTGCTTTCAACTTGCTTACATGTGGGGGAATAAGGGGCAAAACAAACATGTAAGTATAAATATGAGGATCATGTGATACATCATTATATTATGTAATCAAAGAGGAAGGGTTCTAAATATTAATTACATTGAAATATGAATAACGTCACTGTGGTTGATCAGTAATTTAAATGTTTAACCTGTTTAATAGCTTGTATCATGACTTGACTGGATGTGTTTTTTCTTGTTAAAATCTATGCTATTCTAGGTTTTTACATTTTCAAGAACACTTAGAAAAATTTGAAGTTATCTCTACTTAAAAAAATTTATTGGCTGGGCACGGTGGCTCACACCTATAATCCCAGCACTTTGGGAGGCCGAGGTAGGTGGACCACGAGGTCGGGAGATTGAGACCGTCCTGGCTAACACAGTGAAACCCTGTCTCTACTAAAAATACAGAAAAATTATCTGGGCGTGGTGGCACACACCTGTAGTCCCAGCTACTCGGGAGGCTGAGACAGGAGAATCGCTTGAACCTGGGAGGCAGAGGTTGCAGTGAGCCGAGATTGCGCCGTTGAACTCCAGCCTGGTGACAGAGTGAGACTGTCTCAAGAAAAAAAAATTTTTTTGCTCTTTAAGAATAGAAAATGTTCTGATGACACCTATGTATGAATTCTTTTTTTTTCTTTTTTTTTTTTTTTAGTGAGAATCCCCTCAGGATGACTAAAAATCTGTACTTCTCTCCCGTGCCAAATTTTAAAAAATTCTGATTCATGGAAATCTCATCAGCCTGTTGTCTGGGTTGCACAATTATCAGCCTTGGCTGATAATATGAAATCAGACATTCTCATGGAAATGGATTTTGCCTCTTTGGGAATGATATGGCAGGTGTCAAAATGTCTTCATTTATGATATACTGAATTCAGAGAAGCTCAGCTATACTAGATTTTCAGTAATCCTAGATCATAATATTTATTCCCATTTCATTTTTTCTTTTAAGAAGTACATTCTTTGAAATATATTTTCCTGACATTGACATTGACAAAATGGATGTAGTGTTTTATCATTAGTAACTTCTATAGATTGCTGTTTCATATAGAGCATTTTTAGTCACTGAGCAGGTATCGGAAAAATTTCAAGTAGTTACTGTTTTCTTTGCAGTGGTGGTTCTATGTATAATTCGGATACAGATGAGGATGAAGAAACTGAGCCTTCTTCTTCTGGGCAACAGATAATTGAAAATTCAATAACTATGAATAAGATGAAGCTGCTGAAGGCTAAGATGAAGAACATGAATCTCAGCAAAAAGGTGAAGCTGTTGGGATTTGGCCAGGCTTATCTCTAGCTTACCCCTGCAGAGCACTCATCAATGAGGTCTGTTGGTCATCGTGAAAAAATTATAAAGTATTATTCATTTCAGGTTTCTGGCCTCATTTGTTAAACTTCTAAAAGGGATAAATTGGATTTTTTAGATTAGAAGCACACCTGAAGGGATTATGCTGCACTTAACATAATTTATCATTTTAAAGATCATTCTGGGTCTAAGAAGGATAAAAAAAGAGAGCTTAATCTTAATCTGGCAATAATTACTTTTTAAAATATGTGAATATTTATTTATTATGGATAAAGATATCTACTATTTAGTAGATAGTGTCAGTTTTCCAAAGTGATTGAACCAATTTACATTGTTTACAACAGTGAATGAGAGCTGCCATTTTCCCATATTCTTACCAGTATTTGGCATGGTCCTTTGTAATTTTTGTAATTCTACTTTGTTTGTAGTGGCATCACATTGTGGTTTTAATTGCATTTCTCTGATGAGACCTGGAAGGCTGAGCACCTTTCATATATTTATTGGGCATTTGGATACCCTTTTTAATAAAACACCTATATTTTTCCATTTTTCTATTGGGTTGTATGTTTTTTGTTACAAATTTTTTTTGGAGTTTTATATATATTCTAGATAAAAGTCCTTTGTTTCATATTACCACTTTATTGCTTTCCTTTTTACTCTATTAATGGCTCCGTTCCTTTTCATATATAATAAAATTCAAAAATCTTTAATGTACTACTTGATGAATTTTTACATCTATATACACTCATGTAGACACAACCCAAATTAAAATAGGACCTTTCACTCCAGAATGTTACCTCATAGTATTTCCCAGTTAATACCTACCTTTTCCTACTCTCAGAAATAACTACTGTTCTTACATCTATTACCATAAATACGTTTTTCCTATTCCTGAAATTTATATAAATAGAATCATAGAGAATATGGCCTGGTTTCTTTTGTTAAAAATATTTGTTTGATGTATCCATGTGGTTGTATGTATCAGCTAATTCTTTTTTATTGTTGTGTACTACTGTACTATGTGATTGATTTACCTCAATTTGCTTCTCTCTTTTCCTTTTGATGGACATTTGAGTTGTCTCTAGCTTTTGGCTTTTATCAATAAAATTCCTTTGAATATTCTCATACATTCTTTGGTGGACATAGCACTTGTTTCTTTGGAGCATATACCTAGCAATGGACTTTTGGAGTCAGAGGGAAGATATATGTTTAACTTTAGTATTATGCCAAACAATTTTGCCAAGCATTTTTTTGTTTTTGTTTTTGTTTTTTTTTTTTTTTGAGACAGAGTCTCGGTCTGTCGCCCAGGTGCTATCTTGGCTCACTGCAAGCTCCACCTCCCAGGTTCACGCCATTGTCCTGCCTCAGCCTCCTGAGTAGCTGGGACCACAGGCATGTGCCACCATGCCTGGCTAATTTTTGTATTTTTAGTAGAGATGGGGTTTTGCCATGTTGGCCAGGCTGGTCTCAAACTCTTGACCTCAGGTAGTCCTCCCACCTTGGCCTCCCAAAGTGTTGGGATTACAGAAGCGAACCACCGTGCCCAGCTGAAATTTTTTTGCTATAATGTAAAGTGGGGTAAAGATCTTTTTTTTTTTTCCCTGATGGGGAACAATTGACCTAGCTCTATTAAGAAAAAAAATCCTTTCTTCATAGTCCTAAATGTTTATGCACCTAATAATAGAACTTCAAAATACATGAAGCAAAAACTACAAAGAAATAAACAAATACTTTTGTTGAAAGGTTTCTACATCACTCTCAAAAATCGATGAAACAGATAGGAAATCAGTGAAGGATTTAGGAGACTTGAACACTAATCAACCTACTTGACCCAACTGACATTTACAGTATGCTCTACCCAAAACAGCAGAGTACACATTTGTTTTTAAGTGTATGTAGAACATTTACCAGGGTAAACCATATTGTGTGCCATAAAACAAGTTCAATTTTCTTTTTTTTTTTTTGAGACAGAATCTTGCTCTGTCCCCTAGACTGAAGTTCAGTGGCACAATCTCGGCTCACTACAATCTCCGCCTCCCAGGTTCAAGCAATTGTCTTACCTCAGCCTCCTGAGTAGCTGGGACGACAGGCTCATGCCACCATACCTGGCTAATTTTTTGTATTTTTAGTAGAGACGGGGTTTCACCATGTTGGTCAGGTTGGTCTTGAACTCCTGACCTCAAGCAATCCGCCTGTCTTGGCCTCCCAAAGTGCTGGGATTACAGGTATGAGGCACTGCGCCTGGACCGGTTTCAAATAAATTATAAAAGATTCCAAATAATACAAAAATGCTCTCTGATTACAATGGAATAAAATTAGAAATCAATAATAGATATGTGGAAAACCTTCAGATATTTGAAAATAACACACTTCTAAGTAACTGATAGTCAAGAAGTCCAAAGAGAAATAGGTATTTTTTCACTGAATAAAAATATTCTGATATTGTGATAAATTGATTTTTTAAAAATATGAAATATTCTTGCATTGTTAGAATGAACCATTCTTGGTTGCGATGTATTTTCCTTTTCATTTCTTTAGATTTAAATTATTAATATTTTCTTTAGGATTTTTACATTATGATTTCGTTCATGAGAGAAATTTTGATCTATATTTTTCTTTTCCAATATACAGTAAGGTTGAAAGAATTTTACCATGAATACTTATTTATCTAATATCTAGATTCTACCATTAAAATTTTTTTAATTTTATTTTTGTGGTAAAATACATATGACAAAATTATCTTAACCATCTTAAGTGTACAAACAGTTCAGTAATGTTAAGTGTAAACACATTGTTGTGCAACCAATCTCCAGAAGTTTTTTATCTTGTAAAATTGTCATAATGTGTCAGAATTTCCTTCCTTTTTAAGGCTGGATAATATTTCATTGTATGGCTATATACCACACTTTTTTAATCCATTCATTCCTCAATGTACACTTGGATTGCCCCCATCTTTTGGCTACTGTGAATAATAGTGCTACGAACATAAGTATGCAAATATGTCTTTGAGACCCTACTTTCAGTGTTTTCTTTTAGTAGTTTCATAGTTTCAGATCTTAGAGTTAAGTCTTTAGTTCATTTAGATTTATTTTTGTATATGGTAAAAGATAAGGGGTCTAATTTCATTCTTCTGCATGTGGATCCAGTTTTCCCAACATTATTTATTGAAGAGACTATCCTTTCCCCAGTGTATGTTCTTGGCACCTTTGTCAAAAATAAGTTCACTGTGGGTCTGTGGACTTGTTTCTGGGTTCTCTATTCTGTTCCATTGGTTGTGCTGTCTATGTTCATGTCAGTACTGTGCTGTTTTGGTTACTGTAGCTCTGTAGTATAATTTAAAGTCAGATAATTGTGATTCCTCCAGTTTTTTTTTTTTTTTTTTTTTTTTTTGCTTAGATGGCTTTGACTATTCTGTGTCTTTTGTGGTTCCATGTAAATTTTAGGATTACTTTTTCTGTTTCTGTGAAAAATGTCATTGGTATTTTGATAGAGATTATGTTGAATTTGTAGATTGCTTTGGGCAGTATGGACATTTTAACAATATTAATTCTTCCAACTCAGGAACATGGAATATTTTTTCATTTTTTTGTGTCATCCAATGTTTTATAGCTTTCATTATAGAGATCTTTCACTTCTTTAGATAAGTTTATTCCTAGGTATTTTATTTTACTTTATTTGTAGCTATTGTAAATGAGATTACTTTCTTGATTTTTTTTAGATTATTCACTGTTGGTATATAGAAATGCTACTGGGTTTTGTATGTTGATTTTGTATCCTGCAACTTTACTGAATGTGTTTATCAGTTCTAATCATTTTTTGGTGGAGTCTTTCAGTTTTTCCAAATACAAGATCATATTATATTCATTATATTCATTATCCTGCAATCAAGGATAATTTGACTTCCTTCTTTCAAATTTGTATGCCCTTTATTTCTTTCTCTTGTCTGATTTCTCCAGCTAGGACTTCTAGTACTAGTACTTCTTTTCATTTAGGATTCCTGATGATAAATTCTCTCAGCATTTGTCTGAAAACTAATTTACCTTTTTAATTTTGAGAAATGTTTAATTCTTTTTTTTTTTTTTTTTTTTTGAGATGGAGTCTCGCTGTTGCCCAGGCTGGAGTGCAGTGGTATGGTCTCGGCTCACTGCAACCTCTGCCTCCCGGGTTCAAGCGATTCTCCTCCCTCAGCTTCCCGAGTAGCAGTAGCTGGGACTACAGGCGTGCATCACCATGCCCAACTAATTTTTGTATTTTTAATAGAGATGGGGTTTCACCATGTTGGCCAGAATGGTCTTGATCTCTTGACCCTGTGATCTGCCTGCCTCAACCTCCCAAAGTTCTGGGATTACAGGCGTGAGCCACCGTGCCTGGCTGAGAAATGTTTAATTATTTAGAAATGTTATAAGACTAGATTCATCAATTAATATTTTCCCACATTTGCTTTCTGTTTGAATTTTTTTTTAGCTGATCTATTTGTGAGTTAGATATCATGACACTTCCCCTAAATACTTTATTGATCATGTATCCCCTAAGAATAAGGGCCACCTTTTACATTATTATGATACAGTTACCATAATCATTTATGATTGATACACATTATGTCATCTATATTCATATTTCCCAGGTCTTAATAATGTATGTAATAGCATTTTATATTGTTTTTGATCTGGGATCCAATCAAGAATGATGCATTGCATTTTGTTGTAATGTTTTCATAGTCTCCTTTTATACAAAACTGTTTCTAAGCCTTATTTGGACATGCGTGTAAAATACTTCTGAAGAATATAGATCAGTTGTCTTGTAAAATATTCTTCAATTTGGAGATTTGGCTGTTTCATTACGATTAGATGGAAGTTGAACATTTTTGGTAGGAATACTACACAGATGATTTATTCTTCTCAGTGCAACACATCAGAAGGCACATAATGTTAATTTGTAGTAGTTTCTTTTTCTTTTTTTTTTTTTAAAGAAAATTTGCAATTTTAGTTGGTATTTGCTCATTAGTCCAAGAGTAGTTTAATATATTTTGAAAATGTTCTGGTGGTAGAGGCTTTTTGGTTTTTCTTTTTCTTTTCTTTTTTTTAGAGGTGGGAGTCTCACTATGTTACTGAACTCCTGGGACCAAGGGATCTTCCCATTTCAGCCTCCCACATAGCTGGGACTATGTGTGCAGCACCATGCCAGGCTTGATTTTTCATTGTTTTTAATTTCTAGTTTTATTGCATGGAACTCAGAGAATGTTGTTTGTATTTCTACTTTATAGCATTTTATTCTTTGGGATCTAATAGCACTTTTCATGAATATATACCTCAGAAGACAGTTTATTCTCTATCGAAAAGGTAAAAGTTTGCTAGATATTTATAAGATAGACCTTATTAAAGTTTTTTTTTTTGTCAATTTGATCTGTCTTAGAATGAGAACAGTAATAGATGAAGGTCTGTTATTCATAAGTTTCGGTGTATTTCTCTTTTCATTTCCCATACTTTTTGCTGTAAGAAAGTGGTAGTTGGCCGGGCGCGGTGGCTCAAGCCTGTAATCCCAGCACTTTGGGAGGCCGAGGCGGGCGGATCACGAGGTCAGGAGATCGAGACCATCCAGGCTAACACGGTGAAACCCCGTCTCTACTAAAAATACAAAAAATTAGCCGGGCGTGTTGGCGGGCGCCTGTAGTCCCAGCTACTCGGAGAGGCTGAGGCAGGAGAATGGCGTGAACCTGGGAGGCGGAGCTTGCAGTGAGCCGAGATCGTGCCACTGCACTCCACCCTGGGGGACAGAGCAAGACTCCGTCTCAAAAAAAAAAAAAAAAAAAAAGAAAGTGGTAGTTGTGTAATTTGGCACATAAATATTAATAACTTATATTTTCACTGTGTTGCTAGTTACAAAAGTAGTGAAATGTTTCATCTCTATCGCATTCACTGACTTTCCCCTTGAATTTTCCTTGCCTGATATCAGGGCCATACCTACTGGTATCTTCTTGGTTTCATTTGCTTGGTATACCTTTTCCCATGTCTCTATTTATTAACTTTTAAGTTACTTTGTTTTACATATTTCCTTTATATACAGTATAGAGTTGGTTTTTGCTTTGTGAGCCAGCTTGAAATTTTAAAACAGGTAACTTAATCATGTTTATATTTATTGATATGACTTCATATTTGGTCTTAAATGTCTTATTTTGTTATACTTACAGTTTCCTTCTCTATGCTTTCTTTTGTGTGTATCTGTATATATGAATGTGTAAGTGTGTAGTTTTTGGTATTTCAGAAAGCTTTTGCATTTTGTTTTATTGATTCACTTTACATTAATACTATTTATCATGTTCTTGATCTGCCTTTTCCTTATTTAACCTTCTCCTCTTTTATTTGCCAGCTTTAAATATCCTTTGACTCCTAATTACTAAGTGAAAATCAGTGAACTTATTTTTTTCTTTTCTCTCTTCATCCTCTCATTAAAAATTTTTTTCTACTTTTTTAAAGAAAACATAGCCTTTACAAATCATTTTTCTTTCTACTCTTAGTTTTAATTATATTCCATCCTTTTTATTTATTTATTTATTTATTTTGAGGTGGAGTCTTGCCCTGTCGCCTAGGTTGGAGTGCAATGGCACGATCTTGGCTCACTGCAACCTATGCCTCCTGGGTTCAAGCGATTCTCCTGCCTCAGCCTCCTGAGTAGCTAGGATTACAGGCGTGTGCCACCACGCCCAGCTATTTTTTTTTGTATCTTTAGTAGAGACGGGGTTTCACCATGTTGGCCAGGCTGGTCTCGAACTCCTGACCTTGTGACCCACCCACCTTGGCCTCCCAAAGTGCTGGGATTACAGGCACGAGCCACCATGCCTGGCCAATTGTATTCCATTCTTATGATCAGTCTTTTTGCTGTAGGTTTCCCCATACATTTTGGTTAGAAGAAGCTCATCTAAAGTCCTCAAGAAAGGCTTGTAGGTACAGTAATTCTTGAATTTTTCGATGTTCAAACCCTTTTCTTTAGACTTAACATTTTTATTTGTTTTTACCATTATGTATGATATCAATTGTAGGTTTTTCTTCTATTTTGGTATTTTCTTACTTTCATTGATACATAATAGATATATTTTCAGGGTACATGTGATAATTTAATACATGAATATAATTTGTAAACACCAAATCAGTGTAATTGGGATATCCATAACCTTAAATATTCATCTTTTTTTAATGCTAGAAGCATTAGCCTTAATCCTTACATGATGGCTTGCCTGGATATAAAATGTTTGGTTCACATCTTTTCCCTTGAGTTTGTCTAAAATGTTGCTCTGCTGTTGTTTTGCTTTTTATATTGCCATTGAGAAATCTAATTACCAACCTTTCTTTTCTCTGTAAATGATTTGGGTTTTTTGTCTGGAGAAAATGAGGATTTTTTTTTCTTTTAAATGTAGTGGTTTTACTAGGATGTATCTTGGAATTAACTCTTCAGGGTCAATTTTCACTATACACTTGAGCCTTTTTAACATAAAGATTTCAGTCTTTTATTTCAGGATGATTTCTTTGAAGTTATATGTTTTTTTTTTTTTTTAGTACTTTATTTGTTTTTTTGTTTGTTTGTTTTCTTTTTTGGAACTTTTTTTTTTTTGAGACGGAGTCTCACTCTGTTGCCCAGGCTGGAGTGCAGTGGCACCATCTCCGTGCACTGCAAGCTCCGCCTCCCAGGTTCACGCCATTCTCCTGCCTCAGCCTCTGGAGTAGCTGGACTAGAGGTGCCCGCCACCACGCCCGGCTAATTTTTTGTATTTTTAGTAGAGACAGGGTTTCACTGTGTTAGCCAGGACAGTCTCGATCTCCTGACCTGGTGATCCGCCCGCCTCGGCCTTTCAAAGTGCTGGGATTGCAGACATGAGCCACCGCGCCCGGCCTTTAGAGCTTATTTTATACATAAGTTAGAACATCGTCAGGCCGGGCGCGGTGGCTCACGCTTGTAATCCCAGCACTTTGGGAGGCCGAGGCGGGCGGATCACGAGGTCAGGAGATCGAGACCACGGTGAAACCCCGTCTCTACTAAAAATACAAAAAATTAGCCGGGCGTGGTGGTGGGCGCCTGTAGTCCCAGCTACTCAAAGAGGCTGAGGCAGGAGGATGGCGTGAACCCGGGAGGCGGAGCTTGCAGTGAGCTGAGATTGCGCCACTGCACTCCAGCCTGGGGGACAGAGCGAGACTCTGTCTCAAAAAAAAAAAAAAAAAAAAAGAACATCGTCGTTGTCTTTTTTTTTTTTTTTTTTTTTTTTAAAGACGGTCTTGCAGGTCTACCCAGGCTACAGTGCCATAGCCTGAGCTCACTGCAGCCTCGAACTCTTGGGCTCAAGTGACCTTCCTACCTCAGCGGCATGAGATACCCACCCTGCCGTTAGAACTTCTTTGTCTAATATACAACCACCTTCTCTCTTATCCTTTTAGATTCTTTATTTTATTTTTATTCTTTTGGCTGTTTTCATACCTTTCCTCAATATTTTTTTTTTTTTTTTTTTTTGAGACGGAGTCTTGCTCTGACGCCCAGGCTGGAGTGCAGTGGTGCGATCTTGGCTCACTGCAAGCTTTGCCTTCCAGGTTCATGCCATTCTCCTGCCTCAGCCTCCCAAGCTGGGACTACAGGCGCCTGCCACCACGCCCGGCTAATTTTTTTATATTTTTAGTAGAGACGGGATTTCACCCTGTTAGCCAGGATGGTCTCGATCTCCTGACCTCGTGATCTGCCCACTTCGGCCTCCCAAAGTGCTGGGATTACAGGCATGATCCACCGCACCCAGCCTATACCTTTTCTCAGTATTCTTTATTAAATATTAAGTAGAATTTTAGTCTCCTGTGGGCACCTTGTAATTTCGTCTTCATTTCTGAGATGATTTTGTTTTCTGCAGAGTACTTCTGGGTTTGCTCAGCTCTCATTTCATATCCTCCTATTACTTTTATCCATTCTGCCTTGAGCTTTTGCATTTATGATTTGATGAGATTTTTAAAAATATCTGCAAATTCTAAAAGATAATTTAAGTTGGGGTATTGTGATGGAGTTTTCTTTTGTTTCATTGTTTTAGGGAGGATTTTCATTAGCTAAAATAAAATGTTCTGATTCTCATTTTCTGTTTTATTTTTATAGCAGCTTTACATGGATTTGGTCTGCTTTTTTCTATTTATTTTCTAATTGTATTTTCCATAATTTTATTTACTTAGATGAGTATTAACAGTTATATATTAACACACAGAAGCGAGGATTTTGTGTAGGGAAGTAAGTTTCTTATTTCAAGAGCATCCTCTTCCTTTGGTGTAGTGAAATGCAGGTTTTTAAAATCAATGACACACTTTTTTATTTGTTATTTAAAAAATTAATATATTTTTATTTTTTGAGGTGAGGTCTTGCTCTATCACCCAGGCTGGGGTGTAGTGGCATGATCTTGACTCACTGCAACCTCTGCCTCCTGAGCTCAAGCGATCCTCCCACCTCAGCCTCCGAAGTAGCTGGGACCACAGGCTCCTGCCACCATGCCCAGCTAATTTTTTTGTATTATTGATAGAGATGGGTTTTTCTCATGTTTTCCAGGCTGGTCTCGAACTCCTGAACTCAAGCAATCTTCCCACCTTGGCCTCCCAAAGTGCTGGGATTATAGTTGTGAGCCACCATGCCTGGCTCAAATCAATGACACTCTTACTGGAGGGCAGTGTCAGTATGTTTTCTGATTTGTGATTCACTATTGTTTTTGTAGGATCCTTACTTTCCCTTTCCTGCTTCTTTCTTTACTTTTACTATCAAAGTCTCAATGGGTGCCTTTTCCTTTCAGTTTACCCCTTCTCCCTCCAAAAAGTGATGTCTTCTTGAAGCTACCTCCTTTATCCTGAACAACTTTAATGCCCGGTGTGGTGGCTCATGCCTACAATCCCAGAACTTTGGGAGGCCGAGGTGGGAGGATCACTGTCAACATAGGGAGACCCCATCTCTACAAAAAATATAAAACTTAGCTGGGCATGGTGATGTGTCTGTAGTCCCAGCTGCTTGGAGGATCGATTGACCCTGGGAGGGTGAGGCTGCAGTGAGCCATTATTGTACCACTGCACTCTAGCCTGGGTAGCAGAGCCAGACCCTGTCTCAAAAAATACACATAAAAATAAAGTCACTTCCTTTTAATTTCTCAGTAGCCTGTGTTTGATATCCCATATCTTAGACCTATTTTTAGTATCTTCATAATCAAGTGGGATTTTGTCTTTTGTGGATTTTTCTTTGTTCCATCAGCTGTAGGTTATGCAAACCTCTCCTTTTCTTTCTTTATTTTTTTCCCTTTCTTTTTTTTTTTTCTTGGTGAAGCTCCATACTTTTGCCTGTCTCTCACCACAGGCATAGGCTTTGCAGATGAGTTTCTTGGATTGGGGAATATTTGGAAGTTCATATTATATGTCTCCCAGTTTTTCTGATGCATGGGGTATGAGTGATTTTATTTGTGTATGTTGTGGATCCGTGTAGTTTTTCTGGAGCATGGAGAAATTCAGTTTTAGGCAGCTGTCATTAATTTTGACAGCCCAGAAGTCATATCCTTCATTTTTGAAGAATTTTTTGCTGGATAAAGAATTGCAGATTGGGCCAGGCGTGGTGGCTCACACCTGTAATCCCAGCACTTTGGGAGGCCAAGATGGGTGAATCACCTGAGGTCAGGGGTTCGAGACCAGCCTGGCCAACATAGAGAAACCCCATCTCTACTAAAAATACAAAAATTAGCTGGACATAGTGGCGGGTGCCTGTAATCCCAGCTACTCAGGAGGCTGAGGCAGGAGAATTGCTTGAACCCAGGAGGCAGAGGCCCGAGATTGTGACATTGCACTCCAGCCTAGGCGACAACTCTGTCTCTAGGATAAAAGCATCTATAGGAGCCAGCTCATCTTTCCAAGGTTCTTCCTTCTTAGCTCCTCTAATTTTTCTTGCCTCAGTTGGTATCCACTGAATTATCCAGATTTTCTTATATTTTCATGTATTTTATATTTTCTGTAAGTGGGAGCATTGGTATGTCATAAGACATTCCATCCCATCCTCATGGCCTGCTTGCTACCATTTTTGCTTATTTTTTTTATTTTTATTTTTTTTGAGACGGCGTCTCGTTCTGTCACCCAGGCTGGAGTGCAGTGGCGCGATCTCGGCTCACTGCAAGCTCCGCCTCCCGGGTTCACGCCGTTCTCCTGCCTCAGCCTCTCCGAGTAGCTGAGACTACAGGCGCCCGCCACCACGCCCGGCTAATTTTTTTGTATTTTTAGTAGAGACGGGGTTTTACCGTGGTCTCGATCTCCTGACCTCGTGATCCGCCCGCCTTGGCCTCCCAAAGTGCTGGGATTACAAGCGTGAGCCACTGCGCCCGGCCCATTTTTGTTTATTTTTAAGAGCTAAGATTTCTTATGTTTCATTCTCAACTTTATTCATAAGATCTTGAATTTTTATGGTACTTTTATTAAAATCTACCGTGCCAGAGGGCACCAAGACCACCTCAGGTGTGATGGTTTACTAGGAAGATTCACAGGGCTGTAGTATGTTGTTGTATATAGTTGTACTTATTACAGCAAAAAGATACAAGGCAAAATCAGCAAAAGTAAAAGGTGCACAGAGCCACGTTTGGAGGAAACCAAGTGCAAGCTTCCTAGAGTCCTCTTTCAGTGGAGTCTCATGAGACGTGCTTAGTCCTCTATCAATGAGTCGTAACAACATATGTGAAATGTTGTTTACCAGGGAGGCTCATTAGAGACTCTGTGCCCAGGGATTTTACTGGGCCTCTTCGTTGTAGGCACCCTCTGCCTAGCGTTTGCAGTTCAGACTCCCAAAAGGAAAGCAAGTGTTCAGCATGAACTGTATTATTGCATAAATAGTTTGGCACAATGAGCCACTCTTATCAGTTAGGTTCATGGGAACCCTCCTGAACCTCCTGAAATAGATGTTCCCAAAAGCCAGCCAAGGGCCAGTGTTGCCAGCAAGTCTTTTCAAGGATAGCAGTTTAGCCCTTTTAACTCTTCTTTTTTTTTTTTAGGATTGATAACTTTTTTTCTGTGTACCAGTCCAATGAAACATTTATTCAACATAGTAGGAAAAATTGTTGGAGATCTAAAATAGGTCAGCAATGTCATATCTAATATAATCAGTTATTTTCTTTGTAGTAAAACTCTGAGAAACAGCAGTAAGGAAATAAAACAAAATTATTTTTCTTTAATATTCCCAGAAAAGTATACTCAGTGAAGGAAAATAGCATCTTCTGTATCATAATCTTAAGATTTTATTCTTCTTAAACATTTTAAATTGAGATAGTAAAAATGCTAGTATGTTACGGTAAGTAACATTTTCTTCCTTCGCTAATTTTTGTTAATGGGCAGAGAAAACGACTGTGTAAAGAAACTGTATATTCATTCCTTTTAGCCTAAGAAAACTGTCAAGATAAAACCTCACCCACCTATAGCTCCTCGACCTTCTAGTGGTTCCACTGCACCATCTTGCCACCGATTGTTAAGGGTCCTCCCCAACATTGGTCAATCTTGTTTACCTGCTTTTGGGAATGCATATCTGCCCGAAATCTCCAGGAATGGAATTTCAAGTTTGGCAACTCAACTCTCTGCTGAGAGATCCATATCTTCTATCACTGGTGAATTTCTTAAGGAAGGTAATAGCTGGGAGAATAACACACTGTCTCACTCCAGTAGCAACGTCAAACTACCTCCTCAGATACCCCATTTGGAGTTGGGAAATGACCAGGAGCTTGCTGACTCTGTTCTCCATCTTGGATCATCCCTGCCTAGGCAAACAAAACATTTTTTAGGAAACTTGCCATCTAGTAATAAGGACACTGTCTTACCTTCAGAAGAATGTGTAACTGAAGAATCACTTCTACCTGAAGTGGACTCACTGGCTTCATTTGCAGAAGGAAATGCTGATGAACAGAGCAGCGGCTTAGAAGGTGCATGCAAAGTGAATCCGGAGTTGTTACTCACTAATGCTGACAAAGGGTTGAAAGCTCCAGAGCAGCATCTCAAGCATGTTGCAGGAGTGCTGAATGGGGAATCAGTAGAGACTTCAGTTCTTAACTACCGGGAATTAAGTCCTCACAAGAATAGACTCTTGTCACCTCTTCACTGTTCTGCACCAATGTCGCTACATAATTCTCTGGTGAAACCAGAGAGACAGTCCAAATGTTTTGAGTTTGGGAAGCTACAGCCTTCTTCTTCTCAGTCACTGGATGTTCGAAACATAACTGATTCTTCTTTCTCTAGGACTACTTGCTTTCAAGGTGTTAAAGTTGATTCACTTGGGAAAAGATCTGATGTTATTTCCAAAGTTGAGGCTCGGGATATCACAGAAATGGCTAACAAGGCTTCCAAAGAGCCTGTTGGTCGTGTAAATAATATCAGTTTTCTTGCCTCACTGGCCCGGAGCACAAGCAGAAATAGATTACAGAGCACACGTGGGGCAGGCAGGCTTCAGAACTCTGGAACTGGGCTGTCTACAAACCTCCAGCATTTTCAGGAAGAAAACTTTAGGAAAAGTTCTTCCCAGTTAGAACATACAGGAGTTTTTTTGGTTAGTATTTTCCTTTCAACGTGCTCTAGTAGTTATCCTTGTAGTGATTCAACTTACTTAAAGTTTGGTTTTTGTTTGCATAAATAAGGAAGGCTAAGATTAGATTATTTTCATAAGTTTATCTGAAAATGTTTATTTAGTTTGTATAAAATCTTCTTGATAGTTGAATTTTGAATGCTGTTTTAGTCCTGAAATGAGAACAGTAATTTGAACATGTTAATGTAAACAGTTTATCAGATATGTATGTATATGTTGAACTCCTCGAACTCCTAGGCTCAAGCAATCCTCCTGCCTTAGCCTCCTGAATAGCTGGGAATATAGGGACATGCCAATGCACCCGCATTTTTAAATACATATTAAAAATATGTATTTTTAAATGCTAAATATTTTTAATGTTTTTTCTATCCCAAGTAAGAACTTTTTATTTGAGTCATCAAATTTTACTCTCTCTCTCCCTTTTTTTTTTTTTTTTTCTTTGAGACGGAGTCTCGCTCTTTCACCTAGGCTGGAGTGCAATAGCGCTATCTTGGCTCACTGCAAGCTCTGCCTCCCGGTTCACGCCATTCTCCTGCCTCAACCTCCCAAGTAGCTGGAACTACGGGCATCCGCCACTGCGCCTGGCTAAATTTTTTTGTATTTTTAGTAGAGACGGAGTTTCACCGTGTTAGCCAGGATGGTCTCAATCTCCTGACCTCGTGATCCACCCGCCTCGGCCTCCCAAAGTGCTGGGATTGCAGGCGTGAGCCACTGCGCCTGGCCTTTTTTTTTTTTTTTTTGAGACAGGGTCTCACTCTGTCACCCAGGCTGGAGCACAGTGGCATAATCATGGTTTACTGCAGCCTTGACCGCCAGGGCTCAAGCAATCCTCCCACCTCAGTCTCTTGAGTCACTGGGACTACAGGCACATGCCACCATGCCTAGCTAACTTTTATAGTCTTTGTAGAGATCGGGTTTCACCATGTTGCCAACGCTGCTCTCAAACTCCTGGAACACAGTGGTGCAATCACAGCTCACTGCAGCCACGATGTCCCAGGCTCAAGCAATCCTCTCACCTCAGCCTCCTAAAGTGCTGGGATTACTGGCATGAGTCAGTACCCGGCAAATTTTACCCTCTTAAAGATAAATAATAAGCACGATATTGCTAGATGTGGAGTCAGGTTCCGAGTTAATTTAATTAAACAAAAATTGGATTAAATAATTTAAAATGAAAGTCCAACGGCATCTTAGTGATAAAATACAAGTATTTCATGTTTGTTGATCATTTCTATTCTTCATTGACTCACCTATATAGATGCTTTGTGTTTTAATTGTAGTCTACCCATGGTGTTGGAATGAATGGAAACAATGCAGCAGCAGGGAAAAGCATAGGTAAGCTACAGATAATTTTGAAAACAATATAAGGCTGATAATTACATAATTATGCATCTGGTTGAATTTTCGAAGAGAAATGGGAAGAACCTTCTCTTTGGCATGTGCAGAGTAAATTCTGTCTCTAAATGTTTTTTCCAATTAAGAAAATAATTATGAGAACGGACTGTAGGACATATATAAAGAATAAAACAAAAATTGAAATTGAAATATATTATCTTCGAAGAGGTGTTATCTATGTCAAAAAAACCCACAAGATTATTGAAGAATGAACACATAGGTCCCAGCCACCTTAGTTGCTGGCCACTCTAGAGCCATGTGGGTTTTGAAGAATTATCCTAGAAAGATGTCTTTCAACATCATGGCCAAACATCAGAGGTGGTGGTAAGAATCTCTTTTTGATGAACTGATCATTTCTGGATAAAAGAAAGGGACAGTCTGTAGGGCCAGCCCTTTCCAAGGCCTAGCAGTGGAAGTGACTATAACATTAGCACTTCTTTCTACCAGTATAGTAACACATTAAAGATGCACCGGCCAGTCATTATTTTCAAGGAGGAAGGAAGCCATCTTTTTAAATGTTTTAATACCCAAACTAGGGATGGGAAACTCGTTACCAAAGATGTGCCACCTTTGTAGCCCCAAGGTTTTAAAAGATATTTGTTATGGTTGTCATGTGGGTTTTATGTTTTTATTGAAGACATTTAGGGTTTTTCATTCCTATGTAAGGCCCAAGGTTATAAAGTCATAATCTATTTGCATATTTTTCAATTATTTTGTACTGTGGTAAAATAAACATAACATAAATTTTACTGTCATAGCCATTTTTAAGTATAAAGTTCAGTGACTTTCACATTGTTGGGGATCCATCACCACCATCTTTCTCTAGAACACTTTTCATCTTACAAAACTGAAACACTCTTCCCCCTCCCACCACCCTGGCTACCACCATTTCATTTCCTAATTCAGTGATTTTTTAGGTACTCTAAGTACCTCATGTAAGTGGAATCAAACAGTATTTGTCTTTTTATGACTGGCTTATTTCACTTATCAGAATGTCCTCAAGGTTTACCCATGTAGTAGCATATATCAGAAATTATTTTCTTTTTGGGGCTGATACTCTATTGTGCGTGCGTGTATGTGTGTACACACACACACACAGTATACACATACGCACACACCACATTTTGCTTATCCATTCATCCGTTAATAGACAGTTGTATTGTTGCCATGTTTTAGCTATTGTGAATAATGGTGCTGTGAACATGGGTGTACATCTATGTCTTTGAGACACTACTTTCAATTCTTTAGAATATATACCCAGAAATGAAATTGCGCGATCAGAAGGTATTTCTATTTTTAATTTTTTGAGGAACCATCATATTGTTTTCCACAGTTGTTGTACCATGTTTCATTCCATCAACAGTGCAAAAGGATTCCAATTTCTCCACATCCTTGGCAACACTTGTTATTTTCCTATGTTTTCGCTAGTAGCCGTCCTAATGGGTGTGAGGTGATGTCACTATGGTTTTGATTTGCATATCTGTGATGATTAGTGTTACTGATTATTGATTCCCTAGTTAGTGAAGTTGATTTCCTAATGAGTAGTTTCATGTGCTTATTGGCCGTTTGTAGATCTTCTTTGGAGAAATGTCTTTTCATGTTTTTTTTTTTCCCTCAAGCCAAACCGTATCCGGCTTTATTAAAGATACTTTCCATAAACAATCGTGGTATTTCAGGCAGTACGTGGACAGACAATCGTTAACAGCATACAACAACTTTCAAACTCCCTTCTTCAACGGACTACCAAAAATCAGAAAGCCACTATAAAACCCAATGAAGTATCTGATGTTCTGAACGGGGAAAGTTTAGAGTGAGGGTTGACATTTCACATTTAGCATGTTGTGTAACAACTTTTCACAAGCTGACCCTGACTTTCAGGAAGTGAAATGAAAATGGCAGAATTTATCTGAAGATCCACAAACTAGAAATGGAACCACTGCTCTTTTGACAGGTGCCATCTCAGTGGTATCACTGGAAAGTCCAGAATGCCTGGCACATTAGGAAATCCGATGCCTGACACATTAGGAAATCCGGTTTGTCTATTTTCTCCTTTTGTTACCTGTGCCTTTGGTGTCATATCCAAGAAATCACCACCAAATCCAATATGAAGCTTTTGCCCTATCTTTTCTTCTAGAAGTTTTATAGTTTTAGATCTTATGTTTAGGTCTTTAATCCATTTTGAGTTAATATAGAGTGTAAGGTAAGGGTTCCACTTCATTCTTTTGCATGTGAACATCCCATTTTCTTATTAACTTTTGTTGAAACACTATCCTTCCTCATTGAATGGTCTTGGCACCCGTGTTGAAAGTCATTTGATCATGTATACGAGGATTTGTTTCTGGACTGTCTACTCATTGGTCTATGTGTCTGTTTTATGCCAGTATCACATTGTTTTTATTACTGTAATTTATTGACTTTTAATGTTATAGTTGTTGTTTTTCATTGACACATAACTCTGTCCTGCCCTAACGCACAGCTAATCTTCTTGGAAATTTGCATTGCACCCATCCACTCACTCAGCTCTAGTTCAGTCTTCAGTGCTGGTTCACGTCTCGCTGCTGTTCTGAAACTGCTATTGCTGTGGTCACTGACGATCTCCATAATTTCAAATCCAGTGGATGCCTCCCTATCTTTATCTTACTTGATTTTTGTGTCCTTCATTCTTGAAATAGTTTTTTTTTTAAATTCTAGGCTATCACATTGTTATAAATTTTTACTTTTGTTTTAATCTTTTTTTAACCTCAGTTTTTTTTTCTTTTCTTTTTTTTTTTTTTTTTTGTGAGATGGAGTCTCACTCTGTCTCCCAGGCTGGAGTGCAGTAGCACAATCTTGGCTCACTGCAAGCTCTGCCTCCCAGGTTCACACCATTCCTCTGCCTCAGCCTCCCGAGCAGCTGGGACTACAGGTGCCCACCACCGCGCCCAGCTAATTTTTTGTATTTTTAGTAGAGATGGGGTTTCACTGTGTTAGCCAGGATGGTCTTGATCTCCTGACCTCGCGATCCGCCCACCTCAGCCTCCCAAAGTGCTGGGATTACAGGCGTGAGCCATGGCGCCCGGCCTTAACCTCAGTTTTCTTCTGTCTTTTTTTTTTTTAACCAGCCCTCTGCTTGTCCCCAGATATATGCCTTTTTTGTTTGATTTCATTTAGATTTGAAGTATCAGCTGCTAGCTGCAGTAGAGCTGTGTAACTTGCTTCCATTTTTCTCTCACCATAATAACTATCATTCTGAATTATCTAGAAGAGTCTGTGTACAATATTTTGATGCAAGTTTCATTTAATTGACTTCCTAGATTCCTCCATTGGTCCTCTATTTTCACTATAAGGTTTCCCTTGGAAACTGTATCCATTATTATAGTTTTAGCCATTGATTTTAGGCAGACAACTACCAACCTTGCATCTGGAACACTAATTTATTACTTTTTGCTGCCTTTCTGTTGGGTCAATTTTTGTAGATCCTGTTTGTTGGATGTTAGATCAAATACGAGACTAGGAAATGGCAAACAAGTGAATTACCTCAAGTACCTTTCATCTTGTTCTGAAAAGCAACTCTTCCCATCAATATGGTTTTATGGGTTTTTTTCTTTATTCATCTGTTCAGTACACATTTGAGAGAAGGCTTCAAAGAGGAGTTGATAATTGATGATGTCTTACAGGATAAGTCAAATTCTACTGGGTTGACAAGGTAGAGTTTATTTTAGAAGAGATTGCAGATGTGGAAGGACTTGGTACATCCTTCAGGGTAGGTATGACATGGTAAATTACAGTGTCTCTGGATAGTTAGGCATTATATTGGACATAATAATACCTTAAATGCCAGTCCAAGGTATTTAGATTTTTCCTGTTTATAGTTGCCACTATAAATCAATATGTTTAGTGATGGTTCCTAGCACACAGTAGTTGACTAATAGTTTTCTCTGAATGGTAGAAGGATGTATGGAAGCTGCTCTCACAGAGTACTGCACTTATATTTTTGTGCTGCCTCATTACTGTCACTGATGTATTCTCTGTCTCTACACATTTGCAAGAGTTCTTTTTTTTTTTAGACAGAGTCTCGCCCTGTTGCCTGGTTAGGCTGAAGTGCAGTGGCACGATCGCAGCTCACTGCAACCTCTTCCTCCGGGTTGAAGTGATTCTTCTGCTTCAGCCTCCTGAGTAGCTGGGACTACAGGCATGTGCTACCATGCCCAGCTAATTTTTGTATTTTTAGTAGAGACGGGGTTTTACCATGTTGGCCTGACTGGTCTCAAACTCCTGACCTCAGGTGATTCGCCCACCTTGGCCTCCCAAAGTGCTAGGATTACAGGTGTGAGCCACCGCGCCCAGCCTTACAGGAGTTCTTGAATGAAAAAAAGTATGGAGAATATCGAGTTAAGCATCCCCTAAGAAAAGAAAAAAAATGAAAATGTGACTACAGTGAATTAAATTATCATCAGAGATTCTTCCACCATTGTTTAAGGAAGAATATCCTAAGCCTGAATTTTAAAGATAGTTTCGAGTAGATTAACTTCCATTGGACATCTTGTAATATATGCCTTTCCTTGGTGTCCTGTGCAAGTGCAAGTAAATATCTTTTAAAAAATATTTTAAATAATGGAATTACTCCCTCACCTTTGTGAGATTTTCTTGGTATCTCTAAGTGCACTTGAGAAAGAAAACGTTTATTAACTGAGTTGGTACCCAGGCACCATTAGGAGTCACTCAGTTGTTTCAAATTCTGTTTCTAGTTTTGGCAAGATCTGGGAGTGTATTTTAGACTGGTAATAAAGAAGATTTAATTTTGCTGGGCTTGTGTACAAATTACCTAATCTCTGTTGTGACAAAAAAAAAAAAGACATAGAACCAATTAATTGTAAATCCAATTTTTTGAACCCTTTAAGAAATTCCAGACTTTTAGCTGCCAAATAAATACCAAGCTTAGGCCTCCTAAACCTTTTTCAGTAGTGGAGAAAAGGTCCCAGCACCATTGACACTACCAATTTTTCCTCACTCCTTCCACTTGTTCTTGCATTCTTTCTTTGCCTCTTGCTTCTTAGCCTTTGTGTGACACCAAGCACATATGTACTTGTACTGTTACTTTATCAACTATGGGCAGGAACTCTGAGCCTCTGCTTATGACTAGGGTTTGTTGGCATTTTGATCAGTTCTAAAAGACATTTCACTTAGTAATTAAAGACATTGACTTGGCCTGGCGTGGTGGCTCACGCCTGTAATCTCAGCACTTTGGGAGGCTGAGATGGACGGATCATGAGGTCAGGAGTTCAAGACCAGACCAGACTGACCAAGATGGTGAAACTCCGTCTGCACTAAAAATACAAAAAAAATAGCTGGGCGTGGTGGCACGCGCCCATAGTCCCAGCTACTCGGGAGGCTAAGGCAGAAGAATCACTTGAACCCGAGACACAAAGCTTGCAGTGAGCCGAGATCGCGCCACTGCACTGCAGCCTGGGCGACAGAGCAAAACTCTGTCTCAAAAAAAAAAAATTGATTTAATTCTTATATAATAACAGATGTGCTCTTATTTTTAAGGTAAAAACTCAAGTTGATACAGTAATACAGAATTCAGTAAATATTTTTGGAAAACTAGTAGTACTGTGAAATTGAACTGTGTACTGTGTTAGTTACTATTATTAATATGACATTTTATATAACTATAACATGCTTAAAACTTTCAGAGTGCTTTTTACATATATGGACTGAGTTGACCTTAAAGTGCTTATTAACCTAGAGAGAAAAATACATGTTCTATTATGTTAAAAATAAACATTGAAGTTTTGAAAGAGTAAATGACCTGCTCATGGTTTGATGGACTTATTGTCTGTGGTGTAATAGGACTAAAAGGCATGTTTTGTGATACTCTGGTACTCCTTTTTGGTGTGAACAAACAGAATATTTGTATGGCAATCATGTTCTCAGAGGTTTCACCAAATATGATTTTGAAGCAGACATTTTTCTTTATTCTCTGTCAAAATTTGGTGTACTTTATATAAACTTATTACCATTAGAAATAATCAGAAAAGTGGTGTGTATAAAAAGTTCTAAAAATATAAGTGCTAATCAGTAGAAACCTACCACATCTTAAAAGAAATATTTCCACTGCAACTTGACCTGTAGATTTTATAAGTAATTTTAGATATAAAAATAGCACAAATTAATTTTTATGGCATAGATATTTACTTTGATAGGACTATGTTTTCTGTTTTGCTTAATAGTATTTCATGTTTAGGATTTTATGCCTGTGTTAATCAAGGTGTCCTTTCTCTAAATAGGAGAATATGCTACTCATCACCTCCCACCTGTGAAAGCCCCTCTTCAGACGAAGAAGAAAACAACAAATCATTGTTTTCTTTGTGGAAAGAAAACAGGACTGGCTAGTAGCTACGAATGCAGGCAGGTTGGCGAGCTGGAGAAGCTCAGATGCTTTCTCTGTGATAACCCAGCTTGGGGATTATGCAAAATAAAATATTTAAATTGCCTGTTTATAACATCATTAAGATGATGTTCAAATAGCTATCTTCAGTTGAACTTAGAATTGGCTGAAGTAAAGAACAAGTAGATAGCTCTTGGATTTCCAAAAGACAAAAACAGATCCTTCCTTGTCCTTTAAGTTAGGAGGTTTAAACCAATCTGAGAGTGTACCTTTTTTGTCTTAGGATGAACCTGCTTGGATTTTGTTTGAATGGCACCTTGGAAGAACCCCTCCCTGAATATTCTATTAAAAATTTAATAAAAAATTAACAGTTAGTATAAAATAGATGAATAATATATTTCCAAAAAAGTAGGACCTTTATCTTACTGTAATTATTTATTTCATTAGTATTGATTGATATCCTCCAAGGATAATATGTCATATTATCTTGGCTGTCTGCCCTTAGATTGAGGCTAGGCTTGAATTAAAATAACTGCTGCGGCGGCCTTTTTTTTTTTTTTTCAGTACTGTAATCATAGGTCTCTGGAGCCTTAATGTCTTGGGCTCAAGCTATGCCCCTGCCTCAGCCTCCCTAATAGCGAGGACTATAGGCATGTGCCATCATGCCTGGTTAATTTTTTAAATTTTTTGTAGAGACAGATCTCACTATATTGCCTAGGCTGATCTCAAACTCCTGGCCTCAAGTGATCTTCTCACCTTTGCCTCCCAAAGTGCTGGAATTTCAGGTGTGAGCCGCCACCACACCCATCCCAATCCCTGCTTTTTAGAGTGTATTCGGTTCAAATGAAAACAACCTATTTTGCTACTAGAAATATTTTTAAAAATCCTTTCATGGCATAGTTAGGTTTTACTATTTTAATTTTATCATGAGACAGAATTTCTCAGAAATTCAGAATTCTTTCAGATTTACTAGGTATAAGAGAACCGATGGGCATATTTATCAGCTTTTTGCAATTTTACTACTGATAGAGTTCTATACCCTGTTTCATTCTTTTTTTTTTTTTTTCTTTTTTCTTTTTGAGATTGAGTCTTGCTCTGTCACCAGGCTGGAGTGCAGTGGCACGATCTTGGCTCACTGCAACCTCCACCTCCTGGGTTCAAGCGATTCTCCTGCCTCAGCCTCCCGACTATAGATGCATGCCACCACACCAAGCTAATTTTTGTATTTTTAGTAGAGATCGGTTTTCATCATGTTGGCCTGGATGGCCTCGAGATCCACCCACCTCGGCTTCCCAAAGTGCTGGGATTACAGGCTTGAGCCACTGCACCTCGTCTACCCTGTTTCAGTCAATAATGACTTCTTTATCATAAATTGTCATCTTCATAGACAATTAACTTGTTCCTTTTGGGGGTGTGTATGCTTGTTTACGAATGGAAGGGAAATGTCAGCAGTGAAATTGCTAAAAAGAACCAAAGGGCCCCTGTTGGACTACCTGAAGTCAAGCTCCTCTCTCCCAGACAGATGAGCCTTTCATAGAAATACAACTATTCACGTAAACTTTTTTTGTGCTTTAGATGTGGAAACAACTTCTGTGCATCTCATCGTTATGCAGAAACTCATGGCTGTACCTATGATTACAAGAGTTCAGGGAGGAGATACTTGCACGAGGCAAATCCTGTGGTTAATGCACCAAAACTTCCAAAAATCTAACTCTTCCTCTACATCTTACTGTTCTGCCTGGGAATCGTATTATAATGACAGAAGAAATATTGTTTAGACTATTATTTTTGTTCGACTCTAAAAGATTTGCCAAATAACAAAAGCATAGAATGCATACTGTTGGAGAACAAGAATGCTACTGTATTTTACATCTTTATTTCTTGGTGAAACAAAAGTTTTAAAAGTAGTTTTAAAAACTTTACACTGGAATGATTTAGCTTTGTTATTGCATGTCTTGTGTTAAGTGTTTTGTATATGATATTGCAGTTTTACTAGACAAATCTTCAAAAGATGCACTTTAGGAAACGAAATATTTCCACATTGTACAGAATTAGCAGTCACGTAATGAATGGCTTTACTCAAATTGAGCATATGGGTTTTTTCTTTTTCTTTCTTTTATTCTTCTCTTTCTTCTTCTTTTTTTTTTCAGAGGTGGGATGGGTGGAGATTTTAAAAAAATTCCATGTGTGAAAGTTTACTGGCTTTATTAGCAAGTTCCTTTTTACTTCAAGCTACTTTCTATAAAAAAGAACATTTTTCCAGTGTGGTTTTTAACAGATAATATATTTCTTCCACATTCAGATTAGCATTCAGACATGAATCCATTCTATAAAACACATCATGTTCATGATAGTGTATATTTTACTACCTTTTGAATGTTAATTTTAAAATAGAAGATGTCCCACTTGCCATTAAATATAGAAGCCAACTTTTTACCTTTTGAAAAATGGCTACATTTAAAACAAAATCTCACAGCTTGGTTTTTCTTATTTGTTGAGTGCTATTACCAGGAGAAATTCAAATAAATATTCAATTTCATTATGAGTTTTATTATTTATTTATAATAGTTTTTCTTTTATAAAAATAATTTATGGCCGGGCGCGGTGGCTCACGCTTGTAATCCCAGCACTGTGGGAGGCCGAGGCGGGCGGATCACGAGGTCAGGAGATTGAGACCACGGTGAAACCCCATCTCTACTAAAAATACAAAAAAAATTAGCCGGGCGTGGTGGCGGGCGCCTGTAGTCCCAGCTACTCGGAGAGGCTGAGGCAGGAGAATGGCGTGAACGCCGGGGGACGGAGCCTGCAGTGAGCCAAGATCGCGCCACTGCACTCCAGCCTGGGTGAAAGAGCGAGACTCCTTCTCAAAAAAAAAAAAAAAAAAAAAAAAAAATTAATTTATAAAAAAAATTTTTCTTTTCTAAAACCATTTAATTAAATGAGTGATTTATTTTACATGGATAAAATAACTATCGGTATAAAAGTATTCTTTTAGGAGATTAAGGACCCTGTTCCCCAGGTGTAACCAGAAACCACTAAGGCATTTGGGAGGCCACATACTGTGTAGAAGCTCAGTTCAGACTGATGCTGAACCCTGGTAAACAACTAGCACCCAACCCAGGTAGACTCTGCAGCCCTGGGGTAACAGACTCTGCTAAGAGTACCAGAAGGCTAACTTAGGAGCTGTGAGGGGCCCCTTCCTCTACTTAAGGTTGAATGAACTGGAGAGCTCACTGCCCCGTTCCTGTAAGAATGAAATGTTGATGGAGACAGCTGCCTTCAGACAAAGAGGGCAGTACATTCATAAGAGGGAATGGCTAAAAGTTAGCAGAGGAGCTATGCAAATGGGGGTTGAAGGCACGCTTTTTAAGAAGTGTGGATATAAGTAGATGAAAAATACTTTCATCTGTGTTATGAATAATTCAGTATTTCCTCCTGTATCAAGAAAACACGTGTTTTAGACACTTAAAATATAAGAACTGCCTTACAGAGGTAGACTGCTGAGAAATGGACCATAGCATATTTATTCTGCAAACAAATATGAATGCTTAGGGCCTACTTGAAGTAGTGTACTATGCTTTTTAAACCAAGACTGTAAGTAGAAGTAAGTCTCATTCTAAGTTTTACTAAAGATTGTGGTGAAAGTTAAGTCTTTTTACTAGTTTTCAATAACTGACAGCTGAACTATTTTAATTCAACAAGTTATATCATTATATTGAGGGGCATTTCTTTGTGCTTTAAATTCTTATACAGACACATTTCCAAATTTTAGAGACATTGTATCTGTCTTTGCATTTCCAGTAATTAGCAGAGTAGATTGCATGTAGGTACTGGTTAAACATTATTTGAATAAATTGATGCATTGGACAACTTAACCATGATTTTTTGTGTTTTTTTTTTTTTGAGATGGAGTCTTGCTCTGTCACCCAGGCTGGGTGCAGTGGTGCGATCTCAGCTCACTGCAACCTCTACCTCCTGGGTTCATGCGATTCTCCTGCCACAGCCTCCCGAGTAGCTGGGACTACAGGTGCCCACCACCATGCCTGGCTAATTTTTGTATTTTTAGTAGAGACAGGGTTTCACCATGTTAGCCAGGCCAGTCTTGAACTCCTAACCTCAAGTGATCTGCCCATCTCAGCCTCCCAAAGTGCTGGGATTACAGCCGTGAGCCACTGCACCTGGCCTATGATTTTTTTAAAAAGGCATTTACATTGTTTTATTTAGCTAAGCCCATTTTCTGTGACGAAGTTCAGTTTCTGGATTTTTTAAAAACAGCATTTAGTTTTAACAGCACTAAAAGTTTTAAATTTTTAACTTTTGGCTATGTGTAATATTTTCAGGTTATATTTAATGTAATCATTCTAAAAAGGGAAATCCAAATACTCAGGTGTTCTTAAAATCCTATCAGTGTACCTGTAACTTGTGGAGACAATTATTTTTTAAAAGACAGGAATTCATTTTCTCATATATGTTTAATGTGATTTTTCTTTTCTTTTTTTTTTTTTTAGACGGAGTCTCACTCTGTTACCAGGCTGGAGTACAGTGGCATGATCTCAGCTCACTGCAACCTCTGCCTCTGGTTCAAGTGATTCTCCTGCCCCAGCCTCCTGAGTAGCTAGGACTACAGGTGTGCACCACCACGCCCAGCTAATTTTTATATTTTTAGTAGAGACGGAGTTTCACCATGTTGGCCAGGATGGTCTCAGTCTCTTGACCCCGTGATCCACCTGCCTCGGCCTCCCAAAGTGCTGAGATTACAGGCATGAGCCACCGTGCCTGGCCTATGTTTAATAAGTTTCTAAGCCATCAAGATGAATACCCAAATTTTGCATCTAGTCATGTTTTTCAAAGTGTAAGCCATCTACCACTCCTGGAACGTGAGATAATTTTAGGTATTACATGGGTGAACATTTGTAATAATTATCTATTTTAATGTATTAGAAAATGTAAATTTAAGCAGTTTAAGTTGAAAATAAAATAAAAAAAGATTTAAGTTAAAAATGTTGGTTTAAAATTGGCAAGGATTAATATAGCAAAAATCATAAAAATAAAACAATGAAATTTAAGGAATGAAGGCATGATATTTTAAGTTTTCTTTGAAAATTAAGTTAAACTTTTGAAATGGTTGATGAAACTAATATACATGGCTTTAGAAAAACTAAGGGTTAAAAAGTAAAATTTTATCATCAACACCCCCCTCCAATTTCTTCTAATAATCAATTTTAGTTTTTCTAGTTGTTACCATCAAAACACTAGCCAGTATATTTTAGACATTATTTTATTCTACTCTACTATTAAAAATGAGGAATTAGCTTAACAACACATTACCTCAAAACTTCCTAATTTTTGTCAGTGTATTAGTCTTTTCAGGCTGCCATAATGAAGTACTATAACCTACAGAAATTTTTCTCACAGTTCTATAAGCTAGAAGTCTCAGATCAAGATCCAACAGGGTCAGTTTCTGGTGAGGGCTCTCTTCCTGGCTTGCAGACAGCTGCCTTCTTGCTTTGTCTTCACATGGCCTTTGACACACAAAGTGGGTTGTGGGTGGGAGAAGAGCATGAGTGCTATCTGGTGTCTCTTCTTATAAAGACACTAGTCTTGTCAGATCAGGGCCCCACCCTTGTTACTTAATTTAATCTTAATTACTGTCTTACTCCAAATATAGCCACACTGGGGGTTAGGGCTTCAAAATGGGAATTTTGAAGTGGGGGACACACTCATTCAATCTGTAACATACTGTCCGTGGCCTGCCAAAATCTATGTTCTTGTCACATGCAGATATATTCCCTTCCATCCCAACCACACTAAAAGTCTTAACTTGTTTAAGTATCAACTCTAAAGTCTAAAATCCAAAGCCTAATTTAAACATAAATCAGATATGGCCGAGACTTTTGGTACCATTCATTCTGAGGCAAAATTCCTCTCCAGCTTTGAACCTGTGAAACCAGACAATATGCTCTTCCAAAACACAATGATGGGACGGGCATAGGAAAGACATGCCATCTCAGAAAGGAGAAACAAGAAAGAAAAAAAGAATGACAAGTCCCAAGCAAGTCCCCAAACCTGGCAAGGCAAATCCCATTAGGTCTTAAGGCTCTAGAATTATTATTTTTGGTTTGATGCTATGCCCTCCAGGCCCGCTTGGGTGGCACTGTCACCCTTATGGCACTGGGCCTCAGCCTTGTCCCTGAGGCATTGGGCAGTGGGATCCTGGCCTCCCCTGAGTGAAAAGGCCCCACCCTTTGAAATGGAGGAGGAACTAGCCCTGACTCTTAGGCCTGTGGTGAGAATGGCAGGCTGTGGTTCACGGACAATATTTGAATCACTTTTGAGGCCATTCTTCACTTTTTAAAAGGATAGCTCATGCTCACAGCCAGATAGCTCTGTTGTCTGTTTCTGTAGAATCTGAGAAGTCCTAAAGCCTTCTTTCATTCCATTCTGATTTTTCCTGTCCCCTTTAGTCCCGGCTGGCAGTATCTCTAATGGTACAATCCCATCTCTGTTCTTGGCTTCTGCTCAGGTGGCTGATTAAATCTGTAGTTCACACCCACACTAATGTTATCAAATGGTTGTTCAGCCACATCTTTAATGTTCTCTTCAAAACAAGCTTTCTCGTTTCTTTGCAATACGGACAGGCTTGAGAATTTTCTATATCTTCAAGTTCTAGTTTCTTTTTGCTTAAAATTCCTTCACTCTATTTCCTTGCATTTTAAGTGGTAGAGAAACCAAGTTGCTCCTTCAATACTTTGCTTGGAAATCTCCTTAGCTAAATTTAGATCCAATTTCATTGCTCACAATTTCTGCCTTCCACAAAACACTAGAACACAACTATTTCTTTCTTTCTATTTTATAACAAGAATCTCCTTTGTTTCTATTAAGCTGTTCTGCATTTCTACCTAAGACTTCACCGACGGGCCCTTAAAGTCCATCATGCCCACGAACATTCTGTTGATGATGATATATGTATACTGTAAGAATATGGAGGCCTTCTCTCTGGCTCTCCCCTTTTCTTTCTGAGCCCTTATAAGAGTTACTTTTAATCCAATCACCTGTTGGACCATAGCTATCAACAGTCCTTCAGGACACTATAGACTTTTTTTTAGCATGCAAGTTAAAACTCCTCCAGCCTCTCACCATTACCCAGTTCCAAAGCCACTTCCACATTTTTAGGTAGTTGTTACAGAAATACCACACTTTTTGGTACCAAAATCTGCATTTATCTGCTCAGGCTGCCACAACAAAATACAGTTGGTCCTCCATATCTAAGGGTTCCACATCCATAGATTCAACCAACTGGGGATAAAAATATTTCAGTTAAAAAAGGATATTTGCATCTATGTTGAACATGTACAGACTTTTTTTCCCCTCTCATTCTCTAAAGCAGTGTAATTACAAGAGGATGTGCATAGGTTATGTGGAAATACTATGCCATTTTATATAAGAGACTTGAGCATCCACGGATTTTGGGTTCTACAGGGGGTCTTAGAACCAATCCCCCATGGATACCAAGGGGGTATCCGTGAGTGGCTTAAACAACAGAAATTTGTTTTCTCACAGTTCTGGATTCTAGAAGTCCCAAATCAAAGTCCAGCAGGGTTCTTTGTGGGTGAGGGCTCTCTTCCTGGCTTGCAAATGGCAGCCTCCTTGCTATGTTCTCACCTGGCCTTCCCTTGGTACATGTGCAGCAGAGTGAGGGGCAGTGGGGAGAGAGCAAGCTCTTCAGTGTTCTTTCTTATAAAGATATCAGTCCTATTAGATTAGAGCTCTACTCTCATGACCTCTTTAGCCTTAATTACTTTCTTACTCCAAATAGAGCCACGCACGGGTTAGGGCTTCAATATAGGAATTTGTGGGAGGGGGGACATACACATTCAATTCATAAGTCAGTTATTTCAAATTCCCTATTCTACTGCAGTTAGACTAGTCCATGTTACCATAGCTTTTACCTGAGCTATTGCAATAGGTTCCTACCTAGGCTCCCTGAATTACTTCTGTGCCCTTTACAACCTGTTTCTACACTTAGCCAGAGTGAGCTTACAGAAACAAAACTTTGAGCACATCAGTGTTTGAAATATTTCAGGACTTCCTTTGTTCTTAGAATAGACCCTATGTTACTCTGTTTGGCCTGCTATAACAGAATACTATAAAAACAACAGAAATGTATTTCTTACAGTTCTGGAGACCAGGAAGTCCAGTATGAAGACACTAGCAGATCTGATGTCTGGTAAGGGCCTACTTCTTCATAGGTGACCATATTTTCATCTTGTCCACATGGTGGAAGGCACAAGGGGCCTCCGTCCTGGGTCTCTTTTATAAGGGCTCTACTCCCATTAATGAAGGCTCTGCCCTCATTACCTAATCACTTCCCTAAGGCCCCACCTCAAAATACCATCACACTGGGAATTAGATTTCACCCTAATGAATTCAATGAGTTTTGGGAAGACATAAACATTCAGTCTATGGCAGAGCCAAATCTTTAACCTTTCCTCTTCCTGGTAAGGCTTCTGTTGTCTAGCCCACTCTTACTTCTCCAGCCTCATCTTGCACTATTTCCCTAGGCTTCCTGGGATTTGCCCACATTCACTTGCTTTTAGCTTTTCCAGCCTGTTTTCTCTTGTTAATACCCACTCTTCTTTCAGATGTCAACTCCATCATTACTTCCTGAAGGAAGCCTGCCAGGAAATATTCCTATCTGGGTCAGTGCCTTTCCTCTTGAAACCATTTTCCTTCCCTGAAAGGAAATCCAAATCCACAACAGGTTTAATTGTGTGAGCCTTTGAGTTGGACAAGATGGCAAGTCCATGAAAGCAGGAATTGCTCTCCTGCCCATCTATCCATCCATGCTCCCAAGCCATCACCAGGCACTGTGCTTAGGCCTTCAATAAATATTTGTTGAATGAATGAAAAAGCTTTTAAGAATGTATTAAGTCTCGGCTGGGTTTGGTGGCTCACGCCTGTAATCTCAGCACTTTGGGAGGCAGAGGCAGGTAGGTCACCTGAGGTCAGGTGTTCGAGACCAGCCTGGCCAACGTGGTGAAACACCATCTCTACTAGAAATACAAAAATTAGCCAGGCGTGGTGCCAGGTGCCTGTAATCCCAGCTACTCAGGAGGCTGAGGCAGGAGAATCGCTTGAACCCGGGAGGTGGAGATTGCAGTGAGCCAAGATCATGCCACTGCCCTCCAGCCTGGGTTACAGAGCGGGATTCCGTCTCAAAAAAAAAAAAGAAAAAAAAAAGGGCGCGGTGGCTCATGCCTGTAATCCCAGCACTTTGGGAGGCTGAGGCGGGCGCATCACAAGGTCAGGAGTTTGAGACCAGCCTGGCCAGCATGATGAAACCCCGTCTCTACTAAAAATACAAAAAATTAGCTGGGCGTGGTGGTGTGCGCCTGTAATCCCAGCTACTTGGGAGGCTGAGGCAGGAGGATCGCTTGAACCCAGGAGGTGGAGGTCGCAGTGAGCTGAGATCATGTGAAGACTCCATCTCAAAAAAGAAAAAGAATGTACTAAGTCTTTTTTAGTGATCTATCCACTTTAAGTAGTATCTGTTAGCCCTAAAGCATATTACGTTCTATTAAATTATAGCCTTTTCTGCCTTTTTTTTTAGGTTGACTTAAAATCTGACACTAATAAAGTTAAAATACATTTTTTAGAAATATTTACTGAAGATCTAATTAGTATGAGAGTATGATATCTTTTCTGTAATCCAAGATCACTAAACCTGTGATAGGCAAAGGTTCATTTTCTAAACATAGAGATAAAACTGATTCCCCTTAAATTCCTTCATTGTCTAAAATTATGCCATCGTTTATTTTGCTTTTTAATTTCCTTTTTTTTTGAAGCTCATGGTGTTTTGTTTTCTCATTACTTTTCTTGTTTATTAATGTCATTGGAAAAATATACCTGGATCTTATCATCAGATTAAGACTGTCCCTATTAAGGCTACTAATCATATAATTAGTATATTGAGAATTACTCTTCTTGAAGACATTCTTCACATAATCATTTGACTTTTATCTTAGTTTAGTATTCTTATAATTTATGTTGAAATACTTTCAACTTTATAGAAAAGTTGTAAGTGCAGAAAAAGAACTTTCTTGGTCCCCAGCTATTAATATTTCACCATATTTGCACTCTCTGTCAGCACGTGTTTAGCAATTACCATTAACCTTTTTCTGAACCAAAGAGTAAGAGGCAGACATCATGCTCATCCATCTCTATGTATTTCTAGTATGTGTTTTCCCTGAACAAGGACACACTCTTACCTAACTCCTCCTTTCTTTCTTTTTCCCCCTTCCTTTCCTTTCCCTTCCCCCTTTTCCCTCCCCCATTTAGTCCCCTGGGAACTGGCTTTTGTTTATAATTTCTCATATCCATCTCCACTCCTCAGGTTCCCTCTCTACCAGCCTCAGAGTATCCTTCTTTGCAGACTTGGGGGTTGGGAGGTAGAGTGGGATCCCAGTTTTGGGGAGAAGAGGGTCTTCCTTAGGTGACATTGAGCTTCGACTTCTGTCTCCCTGGCTTTGAGAAGCCATGGGAGCCAAAGTCACACTACTTGGTTTGTCACATGTACATAGGACACAGGATTTCAGTGCTCTGTGTACCACTTTGGATGCATGCTTTCACTTAGATTTTATCCCAGTGATTCTTGAGAGTTGTCCCAGTTCTTTGATTCTTTAAGCATATATACTTTTAAATTTTTTTATCCAGCATTTTTAGTTTGAGGAGTGGCTCAATTAACCTATTCAGCCTTATTCCTAGAAATTTTTTATTTTAATCGACTTTTTTATTTTAATTGAATTTTTTCCAATTCATGCTCTTAGATTCTTTGTCAGCCATAATTTCTTTCTTTTGTACTGTTGGTTTTTCTCAAATGTTTGAGAATTTTGTACATAGCAAGGAAGTAAGAATATGACTGATTAGCATGGGTGGGGCCTAAGGATAAGAGAGGAAGTATTGCTTAACTTATATGTACTTGGTCACTACGCTTTATTAGGTAATCTTTTGCAAATTTATTCATTCAGATGTTTATGGAGTGCCTCCTAGGTGCAAGGGACTGTAATTAGTGTTTGGAATATAGTAGTAAATTAGGCAGGTAGAGTTTACATTGCAATATAGGCAGACTTTAAACAACTAAGTGTGTCCTTATATAATTATAATTTTGATAAATATTATAAAGGGGAAGTATGCAGAGCTATGCAAATATGCAACACAGGCACCTGACCTAGTACAGGACTCTTGAAGTTGAAACTTCTGAAAGAGTAATGAGGCCGGGCGCGGTGGCTCACGCTTGTAATCTCAGCACTTTGGGAGGCCGAGGCGGGCGGATCACGAGGTCAGGAGATCGAGACCACGGTGAAACCCCGTCTCTACTAAAAATACAAAAAACTTAGCCAGGTGTGGTGGCGGGCGCCTGTAGTCTCAGCTACTCGGAGAGGCTGAGGCAGGAGAATGGCATGAACCTGGGAGGCGGAGCTCACAGTGAGCTGAGATTGCGCCACTGCACTCCAGCCTGGGCGACAGAGCGAGACTCTGTCTCAAAAAAAAAAAAAAAAAAGGAGTAATGAAAATTAGCTAGGAATGTGGTGAGGGAGGTGATGGGGGAGAGGCCTAGGAGAAAAAATATATATAGTTGGCCCTTCGTATCTGTATTAATCCATTTTCACGCTGCTGATAAAGACATACTCAAGACTGGGCAATTTACAAAAGAAAGAGGTTTATTGGACTTACAGTTCCACGTGGCTGGGGAGGCCTCACAATCATGATGGAAGGTGAAAGGCACCTCTCACATGGCAGCAGACAAGAGAAGAGTTTGTGCAGGGAAACGCCCATTTTTATTCACTTATTATTATTATTGAAATGGAGTCTTACTCTGTCACCCAGGCTGGAGTGCAGTGGCACAATCTCAGCTCATTGCAACCTCCCCTCCAAGATTCAAGTGATTCTCCCACCTCAGTCTCCCGAGTAGCTGGGACGACAGGCATGCGCCATCCTGCCTGGCTAACTTTTTTGTACTTTTAGTAGAGACTAGGTTTTGCCATGTTGGCCAGGCTGGTCTCAAACTCCTGACCTCAAGTGATCTGCCCACCTCGGCCTCCCAAGGTGCTGGGATTATAGGTGTGAGCTACCACGCCCGGCCAAAACTCCCATTTTTAAACCACCAGATCTTGTGAAACCTATTTACTATATGAGAACAGCAAGGGAAAGACCCGCCCCCAAGATTCAGTCATCTCCCACTGGGTACCTCCCACAACACTTGGGAATTACGGGAGCTACAAGATGAGATTTGAGTGGGGACACAGAGCCAAATCATATCAGTATCCATGGGTTCCATGTTCATGGATTCAACCAAGGATTGAAAATATTTGAAAAAAATAGATGGTTGCATCTGTACTGAACACGTACAGAATTTTTTTCTTGTTATTATTTCCTAAACAACACAGTATAACAACTATTTACATAGCATTTATGCTGTATGAGGTATTATAAGTAATCTAGAGAAGATTTAAATTATACAGGAGCATGTTTGTAGGTTATGTGCAAATACTATACCATTTTATATAACAGACTTAAGCATCTGTGGATTTTGGTATCTGTAGGGGATCCTGGAGCCAATAGCTGACAGATACCAGGAGACAACTGTATATTCTGAAGGACTTTTTCCTAGTCAAACTTTATTCTCTGTTTAGGAATGGGTGCCCTGCTGAGTGACTTCAACCTATACTTCATCGATCAGAATCTGTTAAAAGGGTAGCCTTTCCATTATAGCAGTTTCAATCAAGGGAGAACAAATTTGGAAAAAAAGATTGAGCTAATGATCTACAATATCTGCTACAGAAGATGATTTGATTCCAAAAGGGTATTTAAGGTTTGTTGAGATAGAAAGAAAATGTAAAGAACAAAATCCTAATGAAGAGAATGCAGGAACACTAAATGAGCCCCAAAACTCATATCCAATTTGCCCAAGAAAGAAATGAAACATTTTATTATATGCATAGAATAGAAAAAAAAGAATAAGGTTGAGGTTTTCGTCTATATAGTATTTTAAAATTATAATCATATCTTTAGTATTTAATGATATTCAATTCTACTTTACCACAACTAACATCTATCAATAGAATTACTTATAAAACAAAGACCTTAAGGGGAGAAAATGTTGATAAAGGATAGAATAAATACAAATAGACTTTAGTCTTTAATAAAAAGAAAAAATTACAGATAGGATTAAAAAATAAAATCTGGTACCTTGCTGCCTATAAGAAACACCTGAAGCAGAAAGATATAGACAAATAGTAGGCTAATCTTTTACTATTAGCTCAATTCTTTGTACTGGTAAATCATGTTTTATTATGTGAATATATTTCATTGTGACATCAGCGGAGGGGTCCTGGATGCAACAATGCCCTAGCAGCAATGAGCACATGTAGTGCCCACATCTTACTTTCTAATACCGTTCTCTAGAGAGGGGGCACGGTTCCTTGGAGAGATGCCTGATTGTGGAACTGGGGCAGGAAATACGTTTTTTTTTTTTTTTTTTTTTTTTTTTTTTTTTTTTTTTTTGAGATGGAGTCTCGCTCTTGTTGTCCAGGCTGAAGTGCAATGGCATGAACTGGGCTCACTGCAACCTCCACCTCCTGGGTTCAAGCAATTCTCCTGCCTCAGCCTCCCGAGTAGCTGGGATTACAGGTGCACACCACTACGCCCAGCCAATTTTTTGTATTTTTAGTAGAGATGGGGTTTCATCATGCTGGCCAGGCTGGTCTCGAACTGGTGACCTCAGGTGATCTGCCCACCTTGGCCTTCCAAAGTGTTGGGATTACAGGTGTGAGCTACCGTGCCCAGCCAAAAATATGTCTTAAAGTGCTGAAAAGTAAGGAAGTACTGAAAAGCCCCAAGGTATCAAAAACTTATAAGAACTATGGGGTATGCCAGGGGGACACAGGAACCAAATGAAAGCATTCTCAATGGCCAAATCTAAAACAATTTGAGCAACAAAATACAGTAGTATTAGCTTATATCTCAGTATAAAATAAATATCCATGATTCTACACTGATATAAATAAATAGATTAATAAATAAGGGAGAAGGGCCGTATTCTCCACACAGAAGAATTCTGTAGATATTCCACTCCCAAGGAGGAGGAGGAGCAAACGCTTCAAGTCTTAGGTGTGGGCTATGCATAATAACTTTCTTCCAAGGAGTACAGTCTGGAAATGGGGAAAAGAGTAACTTTATAGTGGAGAGACCTGACAAACTCCTCAGCCAAGTAGTGAAGGTCAACATCAGCAGGCATAAATCATGTTGCTAGTGTGTTCACTTGATACCATGTGGTGAGAATGACACTTTAGTAGTCTTCCTCTCAAAACCCACAACCCCAGTGTAACCATGAGGAAAACATTAGACACTGTCCATTGAGGCACATTCTACACAATACCTGACCAGTACTTCTCAACACTGTCAAGGTTATCAAAAAGGAGAAAAGTCTGAGAAACTGTCACAGCCAAGAGTACGGGGACATACTGACAAATGTCATGTGGTACCCTGGATGGGGTCCTGAAACAGAAAAGGGAAAGCCGAGGGAATCTGAAGAAAGCATGGACTTTAAATAATGTCTCATTATTGGCTCATTAATTGTAACAAATATACCATAGTAATATAAGATGTTCATAAGGGAGAGTGGGTGTGAGATGTATGGGAACTATCTTTGCAAATTTTCAGTAAATCTAAACTTGTTCTAAAAATAGTTTATTTAAAAAAACTTTAAGAAAAGATACCTGCAGAAAGAAGTGGAATAGACTAGGTAGCAAGTGCCTTGATACCCATTGTAGATATAGTAGAGTAAGTCTGCAGAGAAAAACAAGGTGGCTTTTAGATTTTTGTAGAGAATGGGACAAACAGTAGGGGTTTCATTTTCTCATTTATATCATTGCTTTATAAAAAGTTCACTTTGGGGGCAGGAAAATTCATGTAAAATATAAAAGTCAACATTGCCTTCTTAGAAATACTGTGTTGCAAAATACTGTCATTAAAATCTATAGCAATAACGGCTAAAAAAATCTTCACATGTAGATCAAAGAATTCTAGAATCAATAATACTACATTTTAAAGTAGTACCTATTAAGTTTTTGAGAGCACCATCAAAGCTATCATTACCAGAAAATTTATAGTGCTATATTCTTTATTCCAGAAAGGATTGAATATAGAAATGTCCATGTTACCAAGAAAGCAAAACTATAATCTAAAACTTGAGAAAAGATGTCAGAAAACCAAAATAAAGGAGGAAATGGAAATTAGGAAAAAAGTGAATACTGGAAATTGAATAAAATTGCAGTTGTCCTGAAATATTTCAACCAAATTCACATCAACCTTACCTTAAGAAAGAAAAGCAAACTAGCAAAATTAGAAATGAAAATAAAGTTCAATGCAGAGGAGTCTAAACATTTATTAGAGAAAGTTAGCAAAATGAGTAGAGCCACAGAAAGATTTTCTTTGAACTTTTTCATTAAAATACAGTATTCAGTAATTTAATAGATATTAATTGAGCTTTTGGTAGCTGTCAGGCTCAATTAAGTACTGTGGATACAGTGTTGAACTAAACATCCTTGCTTTCCTCACACACATTCTAGAGGAAATAAAACAAATATGCCAGATGGTGTTAGGATTCTGCATTCATTTGTAGGGCTGCCATAACAAAGTATCACAGACTGAGCGGCTTCAGGGACAAATTAATTTTCTCACATTTTTGGAGGCTGAAACCCTAAGATCAAGGTGTCAGAAGAGCTGGTTTCTTCTGAAGCCTCCATGCCTTGCAGATGACCATCTTCGCCTTGTGTGCTCTCACGGTCCTTCCTCTGTGTGTGTCTGTGTCCTGATCTCCTGTTCTTTTTTTTTTTTTTTTTTTTTGAGACAAAGTCTTGCTCTTTCGCCCAGGCCGGAGTGCAGTGGCCTATCTCGGCTCACTGCAAGCTCCACCTCCCAGGTTCACGCCATTTTCCTGCCTCAGCCTCCCGAGTAGCTGGGACTACAGGCGTCCGCCACCGCGACTGGCTAATTTTTTTTGCATTTTTTTAGTAGAGACATGGTTTCACCTTGTTAGCCAGGATGGTCTCGATCTCCTGACCTCGTGATCCACCCACCTCGGCCTCCCAAAGTGCTGGGATTACGGGCGTGAGCCACCGCGCCAGGATTTTTTTTTTTTTTTTTTTTTTTTTTGAGAGGGAGCTTCACTCTGTTGCCCAGACTGGAGTGCAGTGGTGCTATCTTGGCTCACTGCAACCTCCACCTCCCAGGTTCAAGCGATTCTCCTGCCTCAGCCTCCTGAGTAGCTGGGATTACAGGTGTGCACCACCACGCCTGGCTAATTTTTGTATTTTTGGTAGAGATGGGGTTTCACCACATTGGTTAGGCTAGTCTCAAACTCCTGACCTTGTGATCCGCCCACCTTGGCCTCTCAAAGTGCTGGGATTACAGGTGTAAGCCACCACACCTGACCTAATCACCTCTTCTTATGAAGACATCTGTTATATTGGATTAGGGCCCACTCTAATCACCTTTTTTAACCTCCTCTTTAAGGACCCTATCTCAAAATGCAGTTACATTCTGAGATCTGGGAGTTAGGACTTCAACATATGAATTTTGGGGGTGGAGGGACACAATTTAGACCATATCAGATCATACATTATGCAAATTATACAAATCAATCCCAAAAGCTCAGTGATTTAACACAACAAAGTTTATTTTTCCACCATGGAAAACTCACTGAGCCAGGCAACTTCCCAGGACAGCTGACCCAGGCAGTGACTCAGTGATTCAGGCTGTGTCGACTCTGTGGCTTCACCACTGCAACATGTGGTCTACATCACTGCAGCAGGGGAAGACAGAGCTAGAGGGTTGCATTTGGTGCTTTTGCCTAGATGTGTATATGCCCCTTTTTGCTCACAGCCCGTTGTTTATAGGGCCTGACCTAATTGCAAGGGTTGTATGAAGGGAGCTGGTAGCAAATGGATATTTAATGTGCCATAAATATCTCTGCCAGAGATGGCAGTAAGTGCTAATAACAAAAACCAAGCAGGGGAAGGCGACATTGATGGGAGTGCGGTTTCACAAAGGATGGTCAAAGACAACCTTGAGAAAGTCACATTTAAATAAGCTACAAAGGAAGTGAGGAAATGTGTCTGGAATTGGTGGGTTCTTGGTCTCACTGACTTCAAGAATGAAGCCGCGGACCCTCACGGTGAGTGTTACAGTTCTTAAAGGCAGCGTGTCCGGAGTTTCTTCCTTCTGGTGGGGTTCGTGGTCTCGCTGGCTCAGGAGTGAAGCTGTGGACCTTCGCAGTGTGTTACAGCTCTTAAGGCGGTGCCTCTGGAGTTTTTCATTCCTCCCAGTGGGTTCGTGGTCTCACTGGCTTCAGGAGTGAAGCTGCAGACCTTCGTGGTGAGTGTTACAGCCCATAAGGCAGTGTGGACCCAAAGAGTGAGCAGCAGCAAGATTTATTGCAAAGAGCAAAAGATCAAAGCTTCCACGGTGTGGAAGGGCACCCCAGCTGGTTGCCACTGCTGGTTCCGGCAGCCTGCTTTTATTCTCTTATCTGGCCCCACCCACATCCTGCTGATTGGTAGAGCCGAGTGGTCTGTTTTGACAGGGTGCTGATTGGTGCGTTTACAATTCCTGAGGTAGACACAAAGGTTCTCCACGTCCCCACCAGAATAGCTAGATACAGAGTGTCACACAAAGGTTCTCCAAGTCCCCACCAGAGTAGCTAGATAGAGAGTGTGGATTGGTGCATTCACAAACCCTGAGCTAGACACAGGGTGCTGATTTGTGTGTTTACAAACCTTGAGCTAGATACAGAGTGCCGATTGGTGTATTTACAATCCCTGAGCTAGACATAAAGTTTCTCCATGCCCCCACCAGACTCAGGAGCCCAGCTGGCTTCACCCAGTGGATCCCGCACCCAGGCTGCAGGTGGAGCTGCCTGCCAGTTCCCTGCTGTGCGCCCGCACTCCTGAGCCCTTGGGTGGTCGATGGGACTGGGTGCCTTAGAGCAGGGGGTGGCGCTCGTCAGGGAGGCTCCAGCCGCACAGGAGCCCATGGAGGAGGGGGAGGCTCAGGCATGGCGGGCTGCAGGTCCCAAGCCCTGCCCTGTGCAGAGGCAGCTAAGGCCTGGCAAGAAATGGAGTGCAGCACCGGTGAGCCGGCACTGCTGGGGGACCTAGCACACCCTCCGCAGCCACTGGCCCAGGTGCTAAGCCCCTCATTGCCCGGGCGGCAGGGCCAGCCGGCTGCTCCCAGTGCAGGGCTCATCAAGCCCATGCCCACCCTGAACTCTAGCTGGCCCACAGGGGCCATGCGCAGCCCCGGTTCCTGCTTGGGCCTCTCCCTCCACACCTCCCTGCAAGCTAAAGGAGCTGGCTCCAGCCTTGGCCAGCCCAGAAAGGGGCTCCCACAGTGCAGCAGTGGGCTGAAGGGCTCCTCAAGCGCCGCCAGAATGGGCGCCAAGGCCAAGGAGGCGCAGAGAGCGAGAGAGGGTGCATGCTGTCACCTCTCAGAAATGGAAGGAAATGTTCTACTCTTGAGGAAACTAAGGAACAGCAAGGAAGCCAGGTGGCTAGAGCAAAGCAAGTAAGAGGACGATGGGAAATAGGGGCTAGATCATGCAGGACTTAGAGCCAAACACTTTTGGATTTTATTCTGAATTGGGAAAATATCGGGGTTGACATGGTTTTGAAAAGTCACTTCGTGACTTTGGTTTTGAAAAGTCACTTTGGTGATTGTGTAGAAAAAAAAAGACTGTAAGGAGGCAAGGATGGAAGTTGAGAGAAATATACAGCAGTCACCTACGTGGGAGATCCTAGGGCTGGGCTGGGCTGTAGCAGGCTCCTGGATGATAGCCACATGCTCTCCTCCTTTCTGAAACCACCAGCACCTCTCTCCCTCTCCTCACACTCAGCTTTTATTTTATTTAACTATCAACAATCAAAGAGAAATTCCACATGCATCTGTTACAGAAACATCAGGAGTTCTGGCTAAGTCTTGCTGCTCACTGCTGAGGAAGAAGACTTTAATCAGGTGTTGCAGCCAAGGAGATGGGAGGTCAGTCTCAAATCCATCTCCCTCACTGACTAAAATTTGGGGTTTATATAGCAGGGAAGAAGTGTAACAATGTGTTAGAAAACAGGAACTAGGGAGTGGTGAGGAAACAAAAGGAAGGGTCTGGCATCTCATTGTCTGAATGTGGTGAGCTGGTAAGTTTCAATTCTTTGATACTTTCTGAGAGGCCAGGGGTCCTTCCCGAGAAAGGAACTCAGATAAAACAAATGTTAAGTTTCGAGCTTTAAGAAAAGAAGGGTCACTTTCTATGTTTGGCCAAAAGAACTGCCTATGGGACTATTGGGTCAGTTTCATGTTCAACAACAAATCTACCAAGCTATCTGTATCTGTGGCCTGCCATTCCCCTTCTCTTGTTTTTTCCTTATCTAAGGATGACTCCTCCAATCTACTCAAGATTTTCCTTCTTACAGTTGTCACTCTCTTGTACATCCAGTTACTAGAGCATTTGTATTAGCGTATAAATATTTAAACAGAAAACCTCAATCCTGCATCTCTTACCTGCTATGATCCTATTTCCCTGCTCTCCTTTACAGCAAGAGAGCAATGATTGTATTTACTTGTCGTCACCATCTATTATCTCAAGAATCAGGCTTTTAACCCTACCACTTTATCTTAATTGCTCTGTTCCCAAGGTCTCAGTGATCTCTACACTGACAGTTCAGAGGTCAATCCTCATCTGACTCAGCCTCTCAGTGCAAATGACACCTTTAGGCACTTGTCTCCTGAAACATTTTCTTCACTTGATTAGGACTCCTTTGTTCCAGTTCTCCTCTTACCTCTGATTGCTTCTTCTAAATTTCCTTCTTATCTCTACAGTACCACATGTCTAGCTTTTCAGTCTCTTCTTTTGCTGCAATTATGCAATTCGGATTTATGAACATCCTAGATCGGTGACTTTCAATGATTTTCGAACTGTAGGCCACAACTGTTACTGGGTTAAAAAAATCAATTGAGTTGGGAGTGAAAAATTTAAACAGAAGAAATCATGCATCACACGTAGGAATGGTAAATTTGTTTCTGGAAACTTTTAAATTATATACATGTATTTGGTTAATATGTAAAATGTATTTTGTATTTTGGGTTGAGGTCAAAGATATGAAAATAATTCTCTGTGTGATCTCATCCAATCATGTGGCTTTTTGAATACCACTGCCTAATCTTCAATTTATATCTCTATATCTCTCCTCTGAATTCCAGTCCGGTGAACTTGAGTCTGGTGAAACTCTATCTTTATTAAGGTTATTAATAAAAAGGAAAAAGTCTTATATCAAGGCAACAACAACAACAAAAAAAAAAAAAAAGGAAAAGGCATTTAGATTTGGGACCAGGAAACGTGAATTCAAGGTTGGCTCTACCACATAGCTTTGCAACACTTTAGTAGGTTATTGCTAGTTTCTTCCTTTGTTTGCAAGCTCCCCATTAGTCCTTACATTCATCTATTCTAGTGGGAACACTAGTATATCTGTTGTATTAGATTGGATGGCATTATAGAGCCATGCACTGTACATTTGCCATATATTTTGTCATATATAACACATTTTATTTTATTTTATTTTATTTTATTTTAATGTTATTTTAAGATGGAGTCTTGCTCTGTTGCCCAGGCTGGAGTGCAGTGGCACGATCTCGGCTCACTGCAAGCTCCGCCTCCCAGGTTCACGCCATTCTCCTGCCTCAGCCTCCCCAGTAGCTGGGACTACAGGTGCCCGCTACCACGCCTGGCTAATTTTCTGTATTTTTAGTAGAGATGGGGTTTCACTTGTTAGCCAGGATGGTCTTGATCTCCTGACCTCGTGATCTGCCCGCCTTGGCCTCTCAAAATGCTAGGATTACAGGCGTGAGCAACCGTGCCTGGCCAACACATTTTATTTTTTGCAATGAAACTCTTTAAAGAACTAGAACACGGTTGGGCATGGTGGCTCACACCTGTCATCCCAGTGAGAGGCGAAGCCAGCTGGACTTCCTGGGTCAAGTGGGGACTTGGAGAACTTTTCTGTCTAGCTAAAGGATTGTAAATGCACCAATCAGCACTCTGTAAAAACGCACCAATCAGCGCTATGTCTAACTAAAGGATTGTAAATGCACCAATCAGCACTCTGTAAAATGGACCAATCAGCACTCTGTAAAATGGACTAATCAGCACTCTGTAAGATGGACCAATCATCAGGATGTGGGCAGGGACAAATAAGGGAATAAAAGCTGGCCATCTCAGCCAGCAGAAGCAACCTGCTCGGCTCCCTTTGCACACTGTGGAAGCTTTGTTCTTTTGCTCTTTACAATAAATTTTACTGCTACTCACTCTTTGGGTCCGTGCCACCTTTAAGAGCTGTAGCACTCACAGCAGAGGTCCGCGGCTTCATTCTTGAAGTCAGTGAGACCAAGAACCCACTGGAAGGAACAAACTCCGGGCACACCAGCACTTGGGGAGGCCAAGGCGGGCGGGTCGCCTGAGGTCAAGAGTTCGACACCAGCCTGGCCAACATGGTGAAACCCCATCTCTACTAAACATACCAAAAATTAGCTGGGCGTGGTGGCAGGCGCCTGTAACCCCAGTTACTCAGGAGGCTGAGACAGGAGAATTGCTTGAACCTGGTAGGTGGAGGTTGCAGTGAGCTGAGATCGCATCATTGCACTCCAGCCCGGGCAACAAGAGCAAAACTTGTCTCAAACAACAACAACAACAAAAAACTAGAGAACATGGTTGATGGGTTGATGTATTTAACCATTTGGTGGGGAGTCAGTGTGACTGGCTCTGGAGATAACACTGATCACTTGGCTCAAGCCTGAATTCTTTCTTCTCTCTTCATGTCCCACAAACTCTAGGAGAGGGTAGGTAATTTCCCTATGTGGGCTAAGGCTAAGGAAAGGCAGTGTATCAGAAGTCCCCATTAACACAGGCAGGGAGGATTTGGAATTAAGCTGTTGCCACGAGGCGAGTATGCCTCTTGGAGTGAGCACCTGATGCCCTATGAGCAATTCCCTTACTGGCTGCCTTACTTCTGTGTGCAACGGTTTCTTCCCAATTGTGCTTTGTTTCCTTGCTAGCAATCCCATTTTTGCTTTTTTTTGGAGATGGAGTCTCACTCTGTCACCTAGGCTGGAGTGCAGTGGCATGATCTTGGCTCACTGCAGCATCTGCCTCCCAGGTTCAAGCGATTATCATGTCTCAGCCTCCCGAGTAGCTGGGATTACAGATGCCCACCACCATGCCTGGCTAATTTTTGTATTTTTAGTAGAGAGGAGGTTTCATGTTGGCTAGGCCATGTTGGCCAGGCTGGTCTTGAACTCCTGAGCTCAGGTGATCTGCCTGCCTCGGCCTCCCAAAGTGCTAGTATTAGAGACGTGAGCCACCACGCCTGGCTGGCAACCCCTTCTTGAACTGCACTTCAGGTGGCAAGAATCTGGACCCAGGACCTGGACACGTTCAAGTTGTCAGCTCCCTTTCCCTCAGGACTCCGATCTCCTATACTAATACCCCATCGCCAAAGACCATATATGGTTAATATTTACCCAACACTATGTATTGGGCACTTAAAAGTGTTATACAGGCATTACCTCATTTTGTCTCGTAACCACTCTATTCAGTAGATATCTTTCAGATAGCTGAAGAGAGGCTTGGAAAGGTTAAGGAAATTGCCTAGACAGTAATGGTTGTGCCAGGACTCACCCTAGCTTTGCCTCCATGAGTGCTGCTTATCGGCCCTGCATAGCTCACAGATCCCTGTTGAACTACGAAGGTTCTGCCGCTTCCTGCAGAAGGATGACAGGATTCCATATCCATAGATCAGTCAACCAACCCTTTGGCTCAACAAGCCTGGTCTAGGCATAAGCTATACCAATGGAAGATATTGGTACTGCCTTCATGGAACACCTGCTGCCAGAAGCAGTAGAGTCAACCAGGTTGTGGCAACTGGCCTTGATAACCTATTTTCCACAGTAAAAGACAAATGGAGAAAATTCATCATTTTCTGCTCTTTGTAATACTGTATTCTAAGTGTGTTATAGAAATGGAGATGTTTTGACCTTGCTGATCCAGAGGATATCTTGAGCACACTGTTTTGAACCTGACGATCTGCTCTTTACTTAGCCAACAATTCAAAGTGGTCAGAATTGTAGGGAGGAATTGATTAGCTATATGATAGATCACTCCTGGACAACACAACAACTATGGAATATTTGAGAGGATTTGCTTATAATTCACTCATGAATTTACTAAGAAATACAAATTATTCATCTTTTATGCATGATTATGGGAGAAATAAAATTGGCAGTGGTTGAAACTATTTCTGGGAAGTTTGATGTGGGAAAATTGGATTTGGTAGACAGTGATGAAAGTGACAGAGGAATAATGAGAGTTTTATGTGGACAAAAGATGAATGCAGAATCTGGCCGGGTGCAGTGGCTCATGCCTGTATTCCCAGCACTTTGGCAGGCTGAGGCAGGCGGATCACGAGGTCAGGAGACTGAGACCATCCTGGCTAACACGGTGAAACCTCGTTTCTACTAAAAACGCAAAAAAATAGCCGGGCGTGGTGGCGGGCGCCTGTAGTCCCAGCTACTGGGGAGGCTGAGGCAGGAGAATGGCGTGAACCCGGGAGGTGGAGCTTGCAGTGAGCCGAGATCGTACCACTGCACTCCAGCCTGGGCTACAAAGTGAGACTCCGTCTCAAAAAAAAAAAAAAAAAGATGAATGCAGAATCAAATATTTAGACGTCTGTATGTACACAGAGATGATTCCCCATAAAAATTAAAATACAATTTAAAAGTAAGAAGTCGTATAAACCTCCTTCAAGTGCTTTCTCTGGTTGAGAGGCTATGCTGTGGGCATCTCTTTCAGTCCAGATTAGGGAGCGAAAGCAAACAAAAATCTGTCAAGGCAAAAACCGTTATTACTTATTCCTTCGCTTTTCCTCCCGTTTGATAGCCTCAGGTAAGAAAGTATTTTCCATCTTCTTCTCCAAGTAAAACATCCTTTTGCCAGACAAAATTTCCTTTTCCTTCCAAAACACTAATATTAATAACATGTAGTAAGGGCCAGGAGACACTAAACGACAAACGCAGAGCTGGGGAAGTCTTTTTGGTTCCAAGCCTAGTGGGTTCTCCCCTGGGCACAGCGAAGGCGTGTAAGCACAGAAGGGCCGCGCCGAGGCAGCCGCTGCAGCCCGCCCCCAGGGCGCTGTCGTCGCCGGGGCAACGCCCCCACCCAACTCGGCCGGACACGTGACGCCCGCGTCACGTGACCTGCCAGTCGGCGTCCTCCCGCTGAGGGGCGTAGGGTGTAAACAGGCGACGCGCTGGCGGAGGTGCGGCCCTGCTGCGTCCACGTCTCGGTTATGCTGGAGGCGGGACAGGGCGGTCTCGCCGCCAGCTCAGAGCCCACCTGAGGTAACTCCTGCGGCCTCTAGTATCGGAGTTCCCCACGCCGCGCGCAGCCGCCGCCGCTGGCCGCCAATAAGGACGGCCGAGCCCCCGGCCCGGGTAGGGGGTGTGGCTGCCGGCCGCGTGTCGGCTACAGGTGGGCTGGGCTGGGCTGGGCTGGGCTGGGCTGGGCTGGGCGGGGGCGGCCGCCAAGGACCCATCACTGCGCTGCGGGCCCTCCGTGGAGCCCGCTGAGAGGCAGCGCGACTCCGGGCCGTGGGTCTTTCTGCCCCGGTGCTCGCGTCTTCCCCTGGGGCCGGGCGAAGCGGAACCAGGAATCGCAGGAACAGTCAGCGCTGAGGGCTCTAGGCCGGCCGTCCCGGGTGCCAGGTGAATTCCTTTCACTGACGAGCCGTGAGACGTTGGCTCGTCAGCCGTCGTCTTTGACCTGAGTTTGCACATCTGTAAAATGGAAGCTCGGACTAGTGATCCGTGAGGACCTTCCACGTCTGACGTGTGATCTCGAGAGACCTGCGTACATTCGGGGTGCCAGAAGGAAAGCATAGGTAGCTATTTTGCCCTTTAATTGCTAACTTTTCTTTGGTCTTTAAATCTGTTTTCATCTTAAACGATTCGGACTGCTGTCCACCTGGGTGAAGTTTTTAATAGAAAACTTACCGGGTGGGGGTTATGATGGTTTATGTTACCGTTTTCATGTTTCTTTAATGCAAGTTTCTTTAATGCAACAAAACCTTTTTTTCTTAAAACCTATTTGGAAGCCCAAATTGAAAAAACAAATAAAAATGGAACCATTTTCTGCCTCACTATCACTATTCTCACCACCCATCCCCGCGCTAACTACCCTTAAGGACCCCTGAAGTCATAGGTTGAGGAGCTCTGTATGGAGTTGAGGAAATGTTTTGTGTATTTTTTAATTTGATGGGATCTGGAAAATGAATTCTTTGCATGTGTGGAGTTTTCTATTATTTTTCTCTTTATTTTGTTCGATTGCATGCTATGTAATTAGAGAGACAACTAGCATAACCCTCACATACCATACTTCGGGGCCTTTTTGGCCCCGAAATTTCTGATAAAGACGTTTCTCTTTCCATCTTTCCTTGCGTCCCAGTCCCTGGGGAAGTAAGTGTATGTTTGTAATAGTGAGACTTCATTCCTCATTGATGATTTAGTTGCTCCGATACAGAATGGGAATGGAAGACTTGAGGCCAACCGAATGGGTTAGAACATACCTGAAAAACGTGAAAACTCTAAAAAACATGAAAACTGAAGGAGTATGCGAACTCAAGTCGTTGAGAGTCGTGAAATAATGTGAATATGCTCTTGTGTGAAATCTTGAGACCCTGGAGTAAGAGAATTTTGGATTTTGAGAGAACTGAGTTCAGGAGAAAAGAATGTCCTGTTTCATATGGTGAGTGAAAATATAAACAGTATGAGGTGGTAGTGTGTAGACAAAATTATCAGGATTTTTTTTTTAAGAGTAACACATAGTTTCCTAATTGATTTTGAAGACTAGGGTTTTAAGAGATGTACTGAAACTTGAAGTTTAATGTTAAAAGAGGGAAACCATACCCTTTTACACCTTGTCTGCTTGGTGCTTCTGTGAGTTGAGCAAGAATTGAAAGTGGAATGTACTATAAGTGGTACCCGAGGTGACCTAGTGGAAAGGTTTTCTCTTTTCAAAGCCAACTTACTTCCCTGATCTTTGGCTTAAGCTTAGGCAAGTCAGTTCCTTTCTTTGTTTCTCAGTTTCTGCGGAAAAATGAGGAAATTGGATTACTATTCTACCTTTTGGCTCCAGCTAGGTTTGCCAGATAAAATACTGGATGCCTAGTTGATATGAATTTCAGATAAACAGTGAATTTTTGTAAAATTTTTTAAATACATTTTTACTATAAATATTACGTGGGAGCATACTTGTACTAAAAAAAGATTCATTGTTTGTCTGAAATTAAAGTGTAACTGGGCTTGCTGTATTTATATTTGCTAAATCTGGCAGCCTTAGCTCCAACATTTTTGTCTCCTTTAAATTAGTGCCAGCTCAAAGCAGAGCGGGGAATGAATTGATTCAAGCAGCCAAGAAACCCTAATTGTTGTCAGTAGTAGCGTCTGGTTCTTGAGGGATGTCGTTGATTCACTTGTGGTTTGTTTCTTTTTCCCTTATGTAGTAGTTCCATTTCTGCTATAATCACATAATGTTTAGGTTTATACTTCTGGTGGTAAGTAGTTTAAAATATCTGAAAGCAAGTTAAAAATATTGCTGAAATTTCTAAAAGTAACTTCATTTTTTTGAGCCTTGAAATGGTATGTGCTTTTTCCCCCGCTGTAAAAGACACTTTACAACGCTACCTGTTCCCTAGGTTTGTGGTTGACTACAAGACATTTTCTAAAGCCGTGGACTGTTCTGATGCCAAGTAATCAGAAAGTTCTTCTTATGCCTTCTAGTTTTGTTCCCTGTGAATAGGAAAAATTATCACTGTATACACTATAAACATTTTATATTTTATCTGACTGTTGTCAGCTTTGTCTTTGCTGTATTGAAGGGTTTTCAATTTTGGAATTCTTTTTCAAGGAGTGTAATTTTAAACGCTTTCTTTCTTTCCTTCTTTCTTTCTAACTAGGCCAGAACCAGTTTCTTAACTCACTTGGAAATGCCTGAATTTTCTAATTCATTTTTTCAATCAATAGTCAACAAAAAATTTGGTGTGTTTGGAGAGCCAGGTTGATGATGTGACCGGTGTTCTAGTTCTCCAGGTGCTTATTTCTGATAGAGGAGTTAAAACGTGTAATCTGAGAATAATATGATGAAGGCTTTGAAGAGGTACAAATGCTATGGAAATTGAGAGGAAGGATGGGTGTCCTTCAGGTTGATACATTGAAGAGAAAATCTCTGGAGGAGGTAGAAGTGGATTCTGGACACAGAGGTAAAGGTGGGATCAGGAAGACAGAGGTGGACAGAACGGTGGAAAGAAACCGATAAGGGCAGGGAAATCTGTCTTCTCAGTTCTACAAAGCATACACTTTGCTGGATTTAAAATACTTTACAATATTGTGTATGTGTGGTGTTTGGTTCACTGTGATGCTCTCATCTGCTTTATATTTACTTTGAACTGCTCTGGTGTCTTTCTGTATTAGAGAGACCTTCAGTTGTCAGTGAAGCTCTTTGAAAAAATGTTTATTAAATGTGTCACACATATAAGAGTATGTACTGAAAAAAACAGAATATTACCAATAGCATTGAGACCTCCTGTGTACTTCTTCCTTCCTCTCAAAGGTAACCAACATGCTGAATTCTGTGTCTGTCATTTCTTTGCTTGCTTTCTTCTTCTTCTTTGCTTGCTTTCTTCTTCTTTGCTTGCTTTCTTCTTCTTCTTCCTCTTCTTTTTCTTCTTTCTTCTTTCTTCCTTTTTTTTTTTTTGAGACAGAGTTTTGCTCTGTCACTCAGGGCTGGATGGAGTGCAGTGGCGCTATCTTGGCTCATTGCAACTCTGCCTCCTGGGTTGAAGCAATTCTCCTGCCTCAACCTCCCAAGTAGCTGGGACTATGGGCACACGCCACTATGCCCTACTAATTTTTGTATTTTTATAGAGACAGGTTTTCACCATGTTGGCCAGACTGGTCTGTGTCTCAGGCGTCCGTGTGAAGAGACCACCAAACAGGCTTTGTGTGAGCAGCAAGGCTGTTTATTTCACCTGGGTACAGGCGGGCTCAGTCCGAAAAGAGAGTGAGCAAAGAGTGGTGGATTATCATTAGTTCTTACAGGTTTCTCAACACCTATAAGGTGGTGGAGTTAGGAGCAATGTTTTGCGGGCAGGGGTGGATCTCACAAAGTACATACTCAAGGGTGGGGAGAATTACAAAGAACCTTCTTAAGGGTGGGGAAGATTACAAAGAATCTTCTTAAGGGTGGGGGAGATTACAAAGTACTTTGATCAGTTAGGGTGGGGCAGAAACCAATCACAATGGTGGAATGTCATCAATTAAGATTATTTTCACTTCTTTTGTGGATCTTCAGTTGCTTCAGGCCATCTGGATGTATACGTGCAGGTCACAGGGGATATGTTGGCTTAGCTTGGGCTCAGGCCTGACAGTCTTAGACTCCTGACCTCAAGTGATCTGCCTGCCTCAGCCTCCCAAAGTGCTGGGATTGCAGGTGTAAGCCACTGCGCCTGGCCTGCTGTCTTGATAATGTTATTTTACGTTATATATGTATATCCCCCCCAAAATATTGTTTGCTTATGCATATTTTTGAACTTCATATAAATGGCATCATGCTATGTGGATTTTTTTCCTGCAACTTTTTAAATTAGTTACTAAATTTCATCCATGTTTTTCTTCAAAGGTAAGAATTTCTCTGGAATATACATCTAGGATTGGAGTTGTTGTTTGTCAGATGTGTACACCAGTAACTTTACTAAATACAAATTGCTTTCCAATGTAGCTGTACTGTTTTACTGTCCTACAAGCAGTGTGAGAGTTCCTGTTTTTATCCTGTCTACATGCTCCCCAGTGTTTGGTATGAGAAAACCATGTATCTATTAAAGGTCTAGTATCCAGAGTAAGTAACCAGAGTATTTAAGGAACTCTTATACCTCAGTCATGAAAAGGAACTCAAAAAAATGGACAAAGGATTTGAATAGACACTTCTTCAGATAAGACATACAAATAGCCGGTAAGTACATGAAAAGATGTTTTACATCATTAGCCACCATGTAAATGGAAATCAAAACCACAGTGAAATACCATGTCACACCAACGAAGTAACTAAGATGGTTACTAAGTGACCGTCTAAGTGACCATCTTAGTAAACTAAGATGGCTATGTATAATAAAATAGACAGGTAATAATAAGTGTTGGTGATGTTGTGGAGAAATTGGAATCTACATGTTGGAATGTAAAGTGGAGCAACTGCTTTGAGAAACAGTCTGGCAGTTCTTGAAATAGCTAAATTTGGGATAAGGGATGATAAAGCAGTTCCACTCCTAGGTATATACCCAAGAGAAATGAAAACATATATCTATGCAAAAATTTGTATGTACATGTGCACAGTAGCGGTAGCCATAATAGCCAAAAAGTTGAAACAACTCAAACATATATCAACTGATGAATGGTTTAAATAATGTGGTCTATCCATGCAGTGGACTATTATTCAGGAATAAAAAGGAATGAAGTACTGACTCATGCTACAAATGGATGAACCTTGAAAACATTATAAGTGATAAAAGAAACAGTCACAAAAGGCCACATATTGTGTGATTACATTTATATGGAATGTCCAGAATACAAGTATAGAATTAGATAGTAGATTACTGGTTGCCTAGAACTGGTGTTGGGGTAGGGGGTGGGGAAAAATGGGGGTTTGACTGCTAAAGAGGACTGGGTTTCTTTTTGGGGTGATGAAAATATTCTAAAATTGTGGTGATGGTTGTACAATTCGGTGCATTTGCTAAAAACTATTGAATTGCACACCTGCAAAAAAGCTATTAGTGGAAAGAAGGAAATTTTTTTAACAAAGATGCCATGTTGTATGCCTCCTGGAGAATCCTAGGTGGTAGGGACTGAGACTTGCCTATAGCCATATGACTGAGATGGGAACCATATCCTTTTCATACTTGGAGGCCTTCAGAGGATCCCACAGCTTGGCCAGCAGCTTGACTGCAACCCCATGATAGACTTTGACCCAGAAATATCCAGCTAAGCTGTGCCTAGGTTTCTGGCTTATGGTAACTATGAGGTAATAAGTGTCCATTGTTTTAAACTACTGAGTTTTGGGGTAACTTGTGTGCGATAGTAAATCACTCATAAGCAGCAGTGTTGCAATATGTATTTTTTAAATTTTAGTTTTCTGGAAAACTATGGTGGTTAAAGTACTAAATTATAATATGGATTCTTTTTTTTTTTTTTTTTTTTTTTTGAAACAGTCTCGCTCTGTCACCTAGGCTGGAGTGCAGTGGTGTGATCTTGGCTCACTGCAAGCTCCACCTCCCATGTTCATGCTATTCTCCCTGCCTCAGCCTCCTGAGTAGCTGGAACTACAGGCGCCTGCCACCGTGCCAGGCTATTTTTTGTATTTTTAGTAGAGGCGGGGTTTCACCGTGTTAGCCAGGATGGTCTCCATCTCTTGACCTCGTGATCCACCCACCTTGGCCTCCCAAAGTGCTGGGATTACAGGCGTGAGCCACCGCACCCGGCCTATAATGAATTCTTTTATTCATTATTTTGTTAACCACAATTCCTAACCAATAGTCAATGATACATTTATTGAGATATCCTGTAAATTATTGGGGATAAATTATACTTAAAATGGCTAAAATTTATTTTATTACAGTTTAAAAAATGTGTAATCTCTGTATAATACAAGTCTTTATCAAACAAAACAGGCAATTTTAAGATGATACAGCAGTACATAACATTTCACATATTGTAATGGCTTTCTGGTAACTTTTATATTTAAAACTTATAAGTGGTATTAATATGTTGGGAGATTTATTTATTTATGACTTCAGCAAAGGCACTCAAAAAAGAATCATTGAGGCAAAACTGCCGTCTCATAGAAGCCAACCTGTTCTTGTAGGAACTATGTGAAAGGAGGTTAAAAAGATTTTTGTTCTTTTCCCTTGAATATTTCTGTTCTTCAGTTGAAGAAATGTTGTATGACTATATGGATAAGGAAGGTGTTTTGAAATTTCATTTAAGAAATGAAGACATGTTTTCACAGTTTGTAAGGATTTTTTTTTTTTACTTTTGACAAAATGAAAAAAATGTATTTATTAGCATGTAAGGATAGCTGAAATGTTGTGTGAAAAAAAGGCTACTGAATTTTCTCCTATGTTTTATTCTAGAGGTTTTATAGCTCCAATATTAAGGTTCATGATCAATTTTTAGGAGTTGATAGGGTATTTGGTATGAGCTATGGGTCTAGGTTCTTTATTTTCCTTTATGAATACACAACTTTTTAATTTTAATTTTATTTTTTGTCCGAGGAGGCCTTGGGCTCAAGCTAGCTGGTCTAATATATTTGTTAATATCATTTGTTGAAAAGGTAATTCTTTCCCTATTGAGTTTCTTCCTCTTTCTCTATCCTTTGCCCATTGAGTTCTCTTGGCATTTTTGTTGAAAGTCAACTGGTGATGTATGTGTGGATCTGCTTTTGGACTCTCTCCTGTTGCTTTTGCTGTCTGTTGTTATGTCGGTACCATATTATCTTTATTTCTTTTTTTTTTTTTTTTGAGACGGAGTCTCGCTCTTTCACCCAGGCTGGAGTGCAGTGGCGTGATCTCGGCTCACTGCAAGCTCCGCCTCCCGGGTTCACGCCATTCTCCTGCCTCAGCCTCTCCGAGTAGCTGGGACTACAGGCGCCCGCCACCACGCCTGGCTAATTTTTTGTATTTTTAGTAGAGACGGGGTTTCACCGTGGTCTCGATCTCCTGACCTCGTGATCCGCCCGCCTCGGCCTCCCAAAGTGCTGGGATTACAAGCGTGAGCCACCGCGCCCGGCCTATTATCTTTATTTCTGTAAGTTTATGTGAGGTTTGAAATTGGTTAGTGTAAATCCTCCAACTTTGTTCCTTATTTTCAAAAATTTTCTGGGTATTATAGGTCCTTTGTGTTTTCAAAAGTATTTTAAAATCAGCTTGTTAGTTTTTTTTAAAAAAGAAAACAACTTGTGGTTTCAATTGGGATTGTCTTGATTCTATAGATCAGTTTGTGGAGAATTGCTATTTTAATGTCATCAAACCTTCCAGTACATGAACATGGTATAGCTCTCCATTTATTTAGTTCTTTAATTTCTTGCAACATGTTTTTTAGTTTTGCAGTGTACAGGTCCTATGCATATTTTGTTGAATTTATACCTTAATATCTTACATTTTTAATGCCATTGTAAATGGGATTAAAAAATCATTTCTCAGGTATTCCTTGCTAATGTGTAAAAATACAGCTGATTTTTGTATATTGTCTTTGTGTCTTGTAGCCTTTCTAAATCCACTTACTAGTTCTGGTAGTCTTTTGGTTGGATTTTCTCCACATACAGTCATTGAATAAAGACAGTTTTACATCTTCACTTCCAATCATGTGCTTTCTATTTCTTTTTCTTGCCTTGCTACACTGGTGAGGACCTCAAGTCCAATATTATGATAGAAGTAGTGAGAGCAGACGTCCATGTTTTGTTGTCAATTTGAGGGAGAAAGCATTTAGTCTTATATGTGGTACAAAAAGCACTAACTACAACATTTAAAAAATGTTAAATTGGACTTAATAAAATTAAAACATATGCACTTTAGGAGATGTTAAGGAAAAGAAACAGTATACTATAGATTGGGAGCAAATGTTGGCAATTTATATATCTGACAAGAGACTTTTATCCAGCATATATAAAGAACTTCAGTAAATTAATAAGAAGCTAGAGAACTCAAATTGCAAAATCGGTAAAAAAAAATTTGTGGAGCAACTTCACAAAATAAGGTATTTGAAATTCTAGTAGACATATTAAAAATTCTCAATATATGTAGTTATTAAAGGAAATTATAATTATGAGCAACTTTTTGCCTACAAGAATGGTCAAAATGAAAAAGACTAACAATACCAAGTGTTGGTGAGGATGTAGAGCAATCAGAATTTTACATAAATTGCTGATAGGAGTGTACAGGCACTTTGGAAAACTGTTTGACAGTTTCCTATTAACTTAAACATGCACTTACTGTATGACCTAGACGTTACACCCCTGGGTGTAAAATAAAACCTTAAATTCACAAATGACATGTACAGCAATACTCAGTGCTTAACACCGGAAACAGTATAATCTTTCAACAAGTCTGCAATGGAATATTACTCAGGAGAAAAAAGTGCACCGTGTCACTATATGAAATTAAAAACATTATGCTGAGCAAAAGAAGCCAGACAAAACACTACATTCTGTAGGATTTGATTCACGTGTAATTCTAGAACCACCAAAAAGTTAAGAGAGCAGATTAGTAGTTGCCTGAGGTTATAGGTAGGGATGGGGATTGACTGCAGAGAAGTAAAAGAGAACTTTCTGTGGTGATGGAATTACTCTGTGTTTTGGGTGGTGGTTATACTACATATACACTTTTTATACACTTTTGTCAGAACTTCACATTATACTTGAGTGCATTTTATGTAAATTATGTCTTAATACAGTTGTTTTTAAAAAGGGCCTAAAAAGCATTTATAGACTGAACATATACCTATGTGTATATATACTGAGATTTTATGTAAAATATTTAAATGTATGTCTACTCATAGGAAACGCCTAGGAGGATGTTAAGCAAATTGTTACTAATTATGTCCAGGTGGTGAGAATTTTAGGTGATTAAAAAAAGATTGGACTTTTTATATCATTTGAATTATTCCTTTCAACAAACACATCTTTGCAAAAGAAAAGAAAAAAGTTTTTTTTTGTTATGTAGAAGTTTGATTATCTAGATGTTTTCAGTTTTCAAATATTGAGTAGATATTACAATATTTATAAATTATGTATAGAATGTAAGTGCTGTTATTCTGTAATCACCAGTTAGGAACAATCTACATTACTTTTGATGCCCTTGGTCTCTCTTCTCTGATCCCATTCTGTTATGTTCCCAGAGACATAATTGCTACCCTGAATTTTGTTTTTATTATTTCATTGCTATAGTTTTACCACATTTGTATCTCTAAGCTGTGTTGTTTTGCCCTGCATGCTGTTGAACTTTATAACTAGAATTGTATTGTGGGTAAACTTCTTTCATTTGCTTTTTTATTCCATATGAGATTTGAGACTCATTCATATTTTTGTATGGCCGTAGTTCATTGGTGTCTCCTTGTCTTACTGTGTTACATTATGAATATGCCACAATTTGTCCTTTGTAGTACTGATGAATGACTGGATTATCCATTTTTTTTTCTATCATGAGCAATGGTGATGTGAACATTGTGCATGTCTTTTTGTGCTCTTGGGCAAGAGTTTCTCTTTGTGTATGGTCAGGTGTATAGCTGCTGGGTTGTAGGATAATACATTTCTTCAACTTTTCTAGAAGTAGTAGTTTTCTGTTGCTGTGTAACTAATTACCACAAACTTAGAGGCTTAAAACAACACACATTTTAAAATCTCATTGTCAGAAGTGCAGTAGGCTTGGCTGGGTTATCTGCTCTGGGTCTTACGAGGCAGAAAGCAAGTTGTCAGTAGGACTGCATTCTTTTCTGGAGGCTCTGGAGATAAATCAACTCCCACGCTTATTTGGGTTGTTGGTAGAATTCAGTTCATATGGTTGTAGGACTGAGGTCCATGTGTCCTTGCTGGATGTCAGCTGGTGGTCATTCTCAGCTTCTACAGGCCATACATTTCTTGCCTTGTGACCCTCTTTCTTTCTTCATCTTCAAAGCTGGCAATAGGAGGTTGAATCTCTCTCATGCTTTGAATCTCTCTGACTCATATTTTTTTCCTTCTCTAGATGGAGACCATTCTCTGCTTTTAAGGGCCCATATGATTTGATTGGGTCCACTGGGATAATCTAGATTACTCTTTCTATTTTATCTCCATGGTCCTTTCACAGCTATACTCAAATTAGTGTTTGAATAACCAGGGGCAGGAATCTTGGGGGACTATCTTTAGATTTCTGACTACCACTCTATATAATATGTTGTTTTCTATAGTGGTGGTACCAGTATGCATTTACCTTAGCAGACATTGGAGTTCTTGTTTCATGTCCTTAATATTGTCACTTAATAGTGTCAGATATTTAGGCTGAGAAGTGGTATCTCATGGTGTTTTTAATCTATAGGTCCATATTTATCCATAAGTAAAGATAGTTTTATTTTGTCACTTTTTAAAAAGTTTTACATAAATAATTTTATTCTGTATGTATTCTCTAACGTGAGATTTTCCCTCAGATTTGTGCTTTTGTGGTTTGAGTTTTAATAACTACTGTATGATGTTTTATTGTATGAATAGATCACAATTTGTTCATTCTTTCATTGATGAAAATTTAGATTGTTCCTTAGTTCTTGTGAATGTGTGAGAGAGTTTCTTTCACGTATATATATATATACGTATATATATGATTGTATATATGTTGGTAAAATCTAGAAGTGAAAATCATGTGCATCTTCCCTGTTTTACTATATGGAGAGACTTAGAAAAAGTAGATTCTTTCCTTTCCTCCTTTTTTTTTTTTTTGGAAACGGAGTCTCGCTCTGTCGCCCAGGCTGGAGTGCAGTGGCGCGATCTTGGCTCACTGCAACCTCCGCCCCTCCAGGTTTAAGCAATTCTCTGCCTCAGCCTCCAGAGTAGCTGGGATTACAGGCGCGTGCCATCACCTTCCCTCCATTCTTTTTTGCGTTCTTTTGTTACTGCTTTTATCCAATCTGACAAGCATATGTCTTTATTGTCTTTAAAAGAGCTACACAGGTAATGTCACAATGCTAAAAAATTCAAATACTCTACGTAAAGAAAAAGTCTTATCTAGTTATACTGGGTATTTTAATAAAAGTAGCATCATACTACATACAATATTTTGAAATATACTTTTTCACCTAGATCAATACATACAGATCCACATTCTTTTAATAATTATGTAGTATTCCTTTGCAGGTTAAGTTTTGTTTACTATTCTATACTTAGTACCTAGCAATCAATAAATATTTGTGGGATGAGTGAAGAATATACGTTTACATATATTCATGAATTATTCAACCCTTCCCCTGTTAGTGGATATTTAGTGTGCTCTGATTTGTATCTTTTAAAATGGTGTCACAGTGATCATTCTCATATATATATCTTTGAACATTTATGGGTGTATTCTTAGTCTGGAGCCCTAGAAGTGGAATTGCCTGGTGAAAGGGGATTTAAATTGGATAGTGGCAATTGGTTGTCCCATTTTTATTTCAGTCTGTACTCCCACTAATGGTGTTTTGGTGTTCTTTCACCTATTCACTTGCCTACAACATTATCTATTACCAATCTCTTATTTTTCTGTGTCTTAAAATTAACGTTGAAATTTTTATCAAAATAACACTTGGACATTGTTTAAAAATAGCGAGCATAAAGTCTTGCAATGAAAAATAGAGGCAAACTGTTTTCTTGTTATAATACCTACTTTTAATATTTCTAAACATGTTTATTCCACTGTTATTTATTTATCCACTTCAAATATTATGCATTGCCTTCCTATTTTGATAGGTGAGGATTTGGACATCTTAAACTCCTCATTTACCATTTCCCACTCTCTGACTATGGTTACATCCCTATTTTTAGTGAAATCAATAAGAAATATTTAGTTAGTGACAACTTAACTATTCATCTGCAAAGCCAGGTAGTAGTCTATGACTACATTTCCTTTCTTATGTATTTTTTAAGTTAAATTACCTAGTTTTTTTCAACTGCATCACTTTTTAATGCAGATTCTTGGTAGATGAATCATCTTTTCTCTCAGTCTTTATATTTTCATAAAACAAAAACTGTCAGTCCTTTCACACAGCATCTGTACAACTTGGTACAGTTCTGAGGGGCAAAAAAGTTAGGAAACTTGAATTCTGCTCCTGACTTTTCTGAATAGCGTGACCTCCGGCAAGCAGCCTTGCCTCACCTCTCTCTGCCTTGTTTACTCATTTATAAAAATGGAATTGGGTTTGAACTGGCTGGTCTCTGATTCCTTTCAGTTCTGCCATTCTGGTTTTTTTGGTCTCCTGTTTAATCTTAATTGTATCGCAAATAGCTAACTGTAACAGCTTGTGGGGGGAGTGCATTTTACAACTTGGAGAAGAAAAAGGCTTGGATGAGAAAGACAAGATAATATGGAAACTTGAAGGGCTGCTGTATAGAGAATAATTAGGCTCGTTTCATGTAATTCAATACTAATACCTGTAGTTGAACGGGAGGTGCTCTTGATTCAGCATAATGGACACACTCCTAACAGTTAATTCCTGTCTAACATTAAAGTGGGCCACCTTAGTGGTGGGTATTTCCTAACACTGAAAGGACAGAGGTCAAGGTAGATAGGCAAAATGATGCTTTAGAGACAGGTTGAAGTTATTTAAGTCCCAGCCAGCCAGGGATAGTACCTGATGACTTCTCTAACCTTTTGGCCTCCCATAGGTGGACATTATGGCACGATAAGGTTGTTAAAATAATTTTAAAAAACATATTGTGGCGTGACTCGTTGGTCATTAACCAAATTATAATAATGATGATTCATATACTTTTTTAAAAATCTGCATTTTTTTTTTTTTTTGGTTGAAGTGCTTAAGTACTGTTCTCAGTTTTGAAAATGTTACTCTAAATCTTGTGTAGTTCTTGATGATTCATCTGGGAAAGCAGCCCTTTTCTTCTTTTTGAGTGATCGTTGAAAGCTTGACATTTTCCCCTTAAACTAAGCTGGGAACTTTGAATTTGAGTTTTTAGTTGCCACAACTGTGGGGGTGCTAATGGCACCTAATAGGAAGGGCCTGTTGAGATACACAGCTAAATTAAATTTGTCATTGATTATGTGGGTGTGTTGCCAAGTTTTCTGGAGACGTTTACCAGTCTGGGCAATTTTGATAGTATTATCTTCTTACAGTTTCTGCTGTGAAGCAGTCTTTGAAGAAATATAAGATATTTACAGGAGCAAGCCCTTGGGGAAAAAGCATTCTTACTAGTTTTATTTAATTAATTAATTACAATGCCCTCATTCTCAATTCTTGAGGTAGAATTTTGATCCCCTTAGCATCTGAGTGAGGGGAGGTAATGTGTGTGTTTACATTTCCTGAACTACCTCAGGTCTCCTGTAACCACTGGGTGTTTTGTTCCTGCTGAACTGTACCGTGCAGTGGACTCCACTGTACTAGTGGATGCATCAGTCTGTGGTAGGATGTCTTGACCTTAGCTCTGCTGACAGTTGGGGTTGGATAATTCTTTGTTGTGGGGAACAACAAAGAATTATGTTCTTTGTATTGTTCTGTGTATTGTAGGATGTTCATTAGCATCCCTGGCCTCTTCCTACTAGGTGCCATTAGCACCCCCACAGTTGTGGCAACTAAAAATATCTCCAAGTCACTGGCAAAATCCCCTGGGGTGATAAACTGCCCCTATTGAGAACCACAGACTTACGAATGCCACTCAGCTGGTCCTCTGCCACGGTTAAGGTCTTCCTACTCTTGTCTGGTTTCTCCATGTTCCCAGCCTTGCTCACAGCCTCCTCTCACCTGACTATGCTCTGCTCAGCTAATTAGGCAGAAAGTTGCCAAGTAGAAGGTGGAATCAGTGGGGAATAGGGCAGAGCTGGAGTCAGGTGTGGCCCTGGGTAGTGGCTGAGCTCTGGCAGCACACAGATAGATGGGTGTGTTTTTTTTGCGGTAGCTAAGATTAGATTGCTAAAGCAAATGATCTTTGACATGAAAATAAACTGACAATACCACCCATGGTCCTAGTGCACAATACTAATCAGGTATGTGGTATCTTTATATTGTCTCAAGCCTGCCTTGGAGTCTGTTGTTAACGAAAGAAAGCTCTAAGCATGTTTCCTCCTTAATGTTTTTATTTGAAAGAAGCAAAGAAAAGTGAAACCGGTTCTTGACGAACTTCATATTCAATATAGTTTCAGTTTTCAGGGGATTTAAATAGCTAGATACATTTTTTACATGTATGAAATGAGGTGGGAGAGTTTGTAAATTTGAAGCAGCAAATGTTTACTGAATGCAGCCAGGTATGGTGCCATGTCCTCAAGAAATACTTGGAGTGCACAGGGAGTGAGACAGGCACCATCATGTAAGCAGTGGTAGTTCACAGGTGGTGAGGGGTGAGAGCTCATAAACTGGAGACTGGGACAGGTGTTCACATTGCCTACTTATTTTCATTTTCAAACACTCACTGTTTATAATATGTCTGTTCTGAGCTTTATGAATTTTTTTTTTTTACTTAAGATCATCCTAACTGCCCATTTTGTAAACTTTATTCTCTTAACATTTATTACGTCACATTTCCTGATTTTAAATAACTTTTAATGACTGCCTATTGCATTTTGTGGTTATATCCTAAGTGGTTTACTTAACGATTTCCCTATTTATTGTTTAATGTGGATTATTTTAAGAATTTTGCTGTTATAGTTATCATTTGATGAATATCTTCAGCATAAATTTTAGTCCACAGTTTAGATTATTTCTTTCAGATAGTGTCATGAACTAGAATAGTGTGGATTTTTTTTTTGGAGACGGAGTCTTTCAGGCTGGAGTGCAGTGGTGTGATCTCGGCTCACTGCAACCTCCGCCTCCCGAGTTCAAGCAATTCTCCTGTCTCAGCCTCCCAAGTAGCTGGGATTACAATGCCTGCCACCGCACCTGGCTAACTTTTGTATTTTTAGTAGAGACAGGGTTTCACCATGTTGGCCAGGCTGGTCTTGAACTCCTGACCTCAGGTAATCCACTCGCCTCTGCCTCCCAAAGTGCTGGCATTATAGGCGTGAGCCACCGCGCCTGGCCTGGTGTGGATATTTTTAAGGCTCTTGATTCATATTGCTTAACTGCTTTCCTAAAAGATTCTAATTAATGCTTCCACTAGCAAGGTGTTGAGTGGCCATTTTAGGGCATCCTTGCCAATGTTGATGTTTTCTAAAAAGAAAATTACCGATTTAACAGGTGGAAAACATCTCATCTTTCATTGACTTTTTGTTTTTGTTTTCCTTTAAAAGTTCATTAGCTTCTTTTGTGCAATTGGCTGTACATGTCCTTTTCCTATTAATCTTTTGGAGGTGTTATAGTGCTTTTTTAAAAGAAATTTGCTTTATATAGCTTGTTTATATATGAAGGGTAGTGGCTTTTTGTCTGTCATTTTTGTAAAAAAAAAAAAAAAAGCTTACCTAGTTTTCCAGTTATGTCTTTTGCTTCATGTGTAACTTACAGAAAAAATACACAAAGAGTATAGGGAATTACTACATATAATTTACTAAGATTCACCAGTTGTTTGTGTTTTACCTCGTTAGCTTTATCACTCTTTCTCCCTTTCTTTATATGCGTATATATGAATGCATTTTTTGTGATTCATTTGAGTTTAAGTTGTATAGGTCCTAAGAATACTTCAACATGTATTTAGAAGAGCCAGGGTATTCTCTTGCATAACCACAGTAAAATTAGCAGTCAAGAAATTTAACAATTGGTATGGTGTCGTTATCTAATTCATAGTGCAGTTTCAACAGTTGTACCTATAATGTCCTTTATTGCCCTTTTGTTTTCCATGTCCAGTATCCAGTCCTGAATCGCCATGAAATTATCATATTTCTTTAGTCTTCTTTAATCTGGAGTACTTTGTTAACCTCTCATTGTCATTCTTGACATTGATCTTTTGGAAGAGTACAGATCAGTTTTTTTTTTAGAATGTCCCTCACTTTTTATTTGTCCGAAATTTCCTCATGGTTAGATCCAGTTCTTGCATTTTTATGCAAGGATAACAAAAAAGTGATTTTTATTTTTCTCAGTGCAACATATTAGGAGCAACCTGATGTCAGTTTGTTCTAATATTGCTGATAACATCAAACAGTTGGTTTAGTTGGTATCTGCCAGATTTCTCTACTGCCATGATACTGTTTTTCTGTTTGAAGTTAATATTTGTTGACAATGGGTTAATATCCTGTTCCTCATCAAACTTTCACCCACTAGTTTTAGCATCCAATGATGACTTTCCAACTGCATGCTTCCTTCTGTAGCTATTGATTGGCATTCTACTGTAAGGAAGACCTTTCCCTCCTCCCTCCACATCCAATTTATTTATTTGTTCAAGTATTTATTTGAATGATTCATATACATATTCTTATTTAGTGGTCTGTAACTCATTACTGTTATTATCTTGATACTAAAATCATCTCAAATTTGGTCTGTGTAAACTCTTTCAAACTGGCTTCTGTGTTCTTTTCATATGTCTCCAGAATTCTTTGAGTACCTATTTACTTTCTGGTGCAACAAGATACTCTGGGCTCATTTTGTATGGCCCACCCCTCAAATCAGCTTTTCTTAGAGGAGTATTGTTACTATTAGTGAGGAACAAATGGTATTTGGAAATCAAGATCTGGATATATGACGTGCTTATTGTGACTGGTGTGTCATTATTTCTAGGCCTACTCAGTGGCCACAGCTAGGATATGTTTGTTTATGTGTAAATAGATGTATGTATATCCATATTTTAATTTTTTATTAAACAATTTTTTTAGAGACAGCATCTCACTCTGTCTCCTAGGCTGGAGTGCAGTGGTATGATCATAGCTCACTGTAACCTCGAACTCCTGGGCTCAAGCAATCCCCCTACCTTGGCTTCCCAAGTAGCTAGGACTACAGACATGGGCCACCATACCCAGCTATTTTTAAAATTTTTAGTAGAGATGGGATCTTGCTGTATTGTCCAGGCTGGTCTTAACTCCTAGCCACAGGCAGTCCTCTGCTTTGGCCTCCTTAAAGCAGTAGGATTACAGATGCATATTTTAAATTTATATATCTTAGTTCGTTATGCTGCTATAACAAAATACCTGAGACTGGGTAATTTATAAACAATGGAAATTTATTTCTTATGGTTCTAGCAGCTGGGAAGTTCAAAATCAAGGCACTAGCATTCATTCTCTGGTGAGGGCCTTCTTGCTGTATCTTTGTGTGATGGAAAAGTGGAAGGGCAAAAGGGCTGAGCTAGCTCCCTCCAGCCCCCTTTTTAAATAATATTTTTAATTTTTAATTTTTGTGGGCACATAGTAGGTATATATATATTTGTGAGGTGCATGAGATGTTTTGATACAGGCATGCAATGTGAAATAATCATATTGTGGAGAATAGGGTATACATCCCCTCTTGCATTTATCCTTTGTGTTATAAGCAATCCAATTACACTCTTATTTTAAAGTGTATAATTGTTATTATTGACTGTAGTCATTCTACATTTGTTCTATCAAATAGTGGGCGTCTTATTCATCCTTTCTATTTTTTTTGTGCCCATTAACCATCCCCACCTTCCCCACAGCCCCCCATTACCCTTCCCAGCCTCCAGTAACCATCCTTCTACTCTCTATGTTCATTAGTACAATTGTTTTGATTTTTAGATCCCACAAATAAGTGAGAACATGTGATGTTTGTCTTTCTGTGCCTGGCTTATTTCACCCTCTGGCTCTTTGATTAGGTCCCTAATCCCATTCATGAAGTCTCTGCCCTCATGATTTAATCACCTCATAAAGTCCTCAAGTCTTAATATTAGCATTGGCAATTAAGTTTCTTTTTTTTTCTTTTCTCTTCTTGTTTAGAGACAGAGTCTCACTTTATCACCCAGGCTGGAGTGCAGTGGTGCAATTGTAGCTCACTGCAACCTTGACTTCCTGAGCTCCAGTGATCCTCCCACCTTAGCTTCCTGCGTAGCTGGGACTTTCAAGCTGGGATGCTTTAAGGTGCATGCCACCATGCCTGGCTAGTTTTTTTTTATTTTTTTTTTTATTTTTTTTTTTATTTTTATTTGTAGTAGAGAGGAAGCCTCACTGTGTTGTCCAGGCTAGTTTTGTATTCCTGAGCTCAAACAATTCTCCTGCCTTGGCCTCCCAGAGTGCTAGGATTACAGGCTTGAGCCAGGACACCAGGGCGTGATTAAGTTTCAGCATGAGAATTTTGGGGGACACATTCATACCCTAGCAACATCTGCGTATACACACTTACATATTAACAACTATTAACAATATGATTTCATATTGATTCTACCAGTGTTAATCTAACACCATGAGGGGTGGTACTTTCATCTTCCTTAGGTTGAATTTTATCAAATGCTTTTCTTGCATCTTGCCTACACTAAGTGTGCAAAGATATGCTATATTTATTTCTAGAAGTTTTATAGTTTTGGCTTTAGGTTTAGATCTATGATCAATCTCAAATTATTTTTTATTCATGGTGTGAGATGGGGTTGAAGTTCATCATTTTTCTGTATTGGATATCCAACTGATCCAGCACTATTTGTTGAAAAGGCTTTTCATTCCCCATTGAATTGCTTTGATGCCTCCCCTGAAAATCATTTAACTGTATATGTGTGAGTCTGTTTCTGGACTTTGTATTCTGTTCTCTTGATCTGTTTGTTTGTCTTTAGGCCAGCACAATACTCTCTTGATTATTGTAGCTCTGTAAAAAGCCTTGAAGTCAGATAGTTTAAGTTTCACTCATGTCCCTGTGAAGAGACCATGGAACAGGCTTTGTGTGAGCAATAAAGCTTTTTAATCACCTGGGTGCAGGCGGGCTGAGTCCGAAAAGAGAGTCAGCAAAGGGAGAAAGGGGTGGGGCCATTTTATAGGATTTGGGTAGGTAAAGGAAAATTAGAGGGGGTTGTTCTTTGGCGAGGGTCACAAGGTGCCCATTGGGGGAGCTTTCGAGCCAGGATGAGCCAGGAGAAGGAATTTCACAAGGTAATGTCATCAGTTAAGGCAGGAACAGGCCATTTTCACTTCTTTTGTGATTCTTCAGTTACTTCAGGCCATCTGGATGTATACGTGCAGGTCACAGGGGATATGATGGCTTAGCTTGGGCTCAGAGGCCTAACATTCCTGTCTTCTTATATTAATAAGAAAAATAAAATGAAATAGTAGTGAAGTGTTGGGGCGGCGAAAATTTTTGGGGCTGGTATGGATAGATAATGGGCGATGTTTCTCAGGGCGGGATTAGGGGTGGCGTGGGAACCTAGAGTGGGAAAGATTAAGCTGAAGGAAGATTTTGTGGTAAGGGGTGATATTGTGGGGTTGTTTGAAGGAGCATTTGTCGTATAGAATTATTGGTGATGGCCTGGATACGGTTTTGTATGAATTGAAAAACTAAACAGAATAAGAAGAGAAAAACAGGTATTAAAAGACGACAGAATAGAGTGGGCCTGTGAGGCTGGAAGGATATGTTTTCCTTGGTCCAAAAACCCTTTGCCTTGTGTGGGAAGAGATTGATAGGTAGAAGTTTCAGTGGGGGAGTAGGTGGGAGTGGCCAGATGAGAAGGAGAAAAACTGCCCTGAGGGATAGAGGTTGTGGAAAGCTGGCTGCTTTTTGTTTTTTTTTTTTTTTTTTGAGACGGAGTCTCGCTCCGTCGCCCAGGCTGGAGTGCAGTGGCACAATTTCAGCTCACTGTGAGCCCCGCCTCCCGGGTTCCATGCCATTCTCTTGCCTCAGCCTCCCCGAGTAGCTGGGACTACAGGCGCCCGCCACCACGCCCGGCTAATTTTTTGTATTTTTAGTAGAGACGGGGTTTCACTGTGGTCTCGATCTCCTGACCTTGTGATCCGCCCGCCTCGGCCTCCCAAAGTGCTGGGATTACAACCATGAGCCACCGCGCCCGGCCATTGGCTGCTTTTTTTTTTTTTTTTTTTTTTTTTTTTTTTTTTTTTTTTTTTTGAGACGGAGTCTCGCTCTGTCGCCCGGGCTGGGGTGCAGTGGTGCAATCTCGGCTCACTGCAAGCTCCGCCTCCCGGGTTCACGCCATTCTCCTGCCTCAGCCTCTGCGAGTAGCTGGGACTACAGGCGCCCGCCACCACGCCCGGCTAATTTTTTTGTATTTTTAGTAGAGACGGGGTTTCACTGTGGTCTCGATCTCTTGACCTCGTGATCCGCCCACCTCGGCCTCCCAAAGTGCTGGGATTACAAGCGTGAGCCACCGCGCCCGGCCAGGCTGCTTTTTTTTAGCTACCCTATCAGCATAAGCATTGTCCTGGGCGATGGGATCTGATAGCTTTTGATGGCAGCTTTTTTAGCTACCTTATCGGCATAAGCGTTGTCCTGAGCAATGGGATCTGATGCCTTTTGATGGCCCTTGCGGTGAATGACTCCAGCTTCCTTTGGAAGTAAAGTGGCTTTGAGAAGAGTTTTTATTAAAGAGGTATTAGTGATGGAGGACCCTTGCATAGTGAGGAATTTTTTTTTTTTTTTTTTTTTGCCTATATAACAGCATGGTGGTGCAGGATATGGAACGCATATTTAGAGTCAGTATAAATATTGATGTGTAGTCCTTTTGCAAGAGTGAGGGCTCGAGTTAAGGCAATAAGTTTGGCTTGCTGAGAGGTAGTGGGGTGGGCAGAAAGTATATGCGTCAGGGGTGAGGAAGAAAATAGATTTTGGAAGTTACGAGAACTGTAGAGAGTGAGTTGAGCATAGTTTGTGATTTTGAGAGCCTTTAAAACTATTAAGGCAGCGGCAGCCGCCGCATGCAGACATGAGGGCTAGGCTAAAACAGTAAGGTAAAGTTGTTTGGATAAAAAGGCTACAGGGCGCGGTCCCGGCTCTTGTGTAAGAACTCTGGCTTGACTGAAGTAATGGGGGCTGTCTCTGAAGCCTTGTGGCAGTACAGCCCAGGTAATTTGCTGAGCCTGATGGGTGTCAGGGTCAGTCCAAGTGAAAGCGAAGAGAGGCTGGGATGAAGGGTGCAAAGGAATAGTAAAGGAAGCATGTTTGAGATCCAGAACAGAATAATGGGTTGTGGAGGGGAGGTACTGAGGATAGGAGAGTATATGGGTTTGGCACCACAGGGTGGATAGGCAAAACAATTTGGTTGATAAGATGCAGATCCTGAACTAACCTGTAAGACTTGTCCGGTTTTTGGACAGGTAAAATGGGGGAATTGTAAGGAGAGTTTATAGGCTTTAAAAGTCCATGCTGTAACAGGGGAGTGATAACAGGCTTTGATCCTTTTAAAGCGTGCTGTGGGATGGGATATTGGCATTGAGTGGGGTAAGGGTGACTAGGTTTTAATGGGATGGTAAGGGGTGCATGATCGGTTGCCAAGGAGGGAGTAGAGGTTTCTTATACTTGTGGTTTAAGGTGGGGAGATACAAGGGGAGGATGTGTGAAGGAGGCTTTGAACTGGGGGAAAAGGCAGCGATGAGGTGTGGCTGTAGCCCAGGAGTAGTCAGGGAAGCAGTTAATTTAGTTAAAATGTTTTGACCTAATAAGGGAGCTGGGCAGGTGGGGATAACTAAAAAGGAGTGCTTAAAAGAGTATTTTCCAAGTTGGCACCAGAGTTGGGGAGTTTTAAGAGGTTTTAGAAGCCTGGTCTTCAATACCCACAACGGTTATGGAGGCAAGGGAAACAGGCCCTTGAAAAGAAGGTAATGTGGTGTGGGTAGCCTCCATATTGATTAAGAAGGGGATGGACTTACCCTCCACTGTAAGAGTTACTTAAAGCATCTGTGATGGTCCAGGAGGCTTTTGTGGCGATCGGGCAGTGTCAGTCTTCCGCCGCTAAGCCGAGAAGATCTGGGAAGGAGTCAGTCAGAGAGCCTTGGGCCGGGGTTCCAGGGGCTCTGGGAGTGGCTGCCGGGCGAGTTGAATTTCCAGTGGGGTCCCGCACAGGTGGGACACGGCTTAGGAGGAATCCCGGGCTGCAGGCATTCCTTGGCCCAGTGGCCAGATTTCCAGCACTTGAAGCAAGTTCCTGGCAGCTGCGGTTCAGGCATTTGGAGCTCTTATGTGCTGGAGATGTGGCTGGGGTTTTTCTCACAGTGGAGGCAAGGAATTGCAACTCAGAAATACATTGCTACTTGGCTGCTTCTACTCTATTATTGTACACCTTGAAGGCGAGGTTAATTAAGTCCTGTCATGGGGTTTGAGGGCCGGAATTTAATTTTTGAGGTTTAATTAAAGTCAGGAGCTGACTGCATGATAAAATGTATAATTATAATGAGATGGCCTTCTGACCCTTCAGGGTCTAGGGCTGTAAAGAGTCTAAGGGTTGCTGCTAAACAGGCCATGAACTGGGCTGGGTTTTTCATATTTGATGAAAAAGAGCCTAAACGCTAACTGATTTGGGAGAGGTCCAATAAAGAAAAAGGAGCATTAACCTTGACTATGCCTTTAGCTCCAGCCACCTTTTTAAGAGGAAATTGCTGGGCAGGTGGGGGAGGGCTAGTCACGGAATGAAACTGTAAGCCGGACCAGGTGTGAGTAGGGGGAGGTGATAAAAGGATTATAGGGTGGCGGGGTGGAGGCTGAGGAAAAATTGGGACCTAGCGGAGGCAGAGGAAAAAATGGAAAGACTCGGGACTGTCTTCCCAAGTCCGTGACCGGCGCTGGAGTTTTGGGTCCACGGATAAAACACGTCTCCTTTGTCTCTACCAGAAAAGCAGCCTGGGGAGGAGGGGAGAGGTCAGATGGGTCAGTAGAAAAGGAAGATTCAGAAGACTCAGAGACGCTTGGGGTTGGGACTGAAGGGACAGGCGGGAGGGAAAGAAGGAAGATTTGGGACGAGTTGCATTGGGAACAGAGACTAGGGAGGGACCGATGTGTAAAAGAATGCCTGGACGTCAGGCACCTCAGACCGTTAGCCTATTTTATGACAAGAATTATTTAGGTCATATAGGATGGAGAAATCGAAAATGCCGTTTTCTGGCCATTTAGAGCCATTATTGAGTTTGTATTGGGGTTAAGTGGCATTGCAGAAGAAAATATTGCAGAAGAAAATAAGGCATTTAGGTTTTAGGTCAGGTGTGAGTTGAAGACGTTTCAAGTTCTTGAACACAGGCTAAGGGAGAAGAAGGAGGAATGGAGGGTGGAAGGTTGCCTATAGTGAAGGAGGCAAGTCCAGAGAAAAGAGAGGGTAGAGACATGGCTAGAAGGGATGGGGGTGCTTGTTCCCCAGGAAAAGTGGAGAGAAAAGAGGGTAGAGACACGTAGAGAAGGGATGGGGGGGTGCTTGCACCCCAGGAAAGTGGAGAAGGGGTGGGGACATGGAGAGAAGGGGTAGGGGGTGCTTTCCCCCCAGGAAAGTAGAGAAGGGGTGGGTGAGCAGCCTTGGGCTGCAGTGTGGGTGAGCAGCCAAAGCAGGTGTCCCTGCAATTGACTTGCCACCAAGGGAATGTGGGTGAATAATCAGGTAGGCGTCCCCGTGTGATTAAACACCAAGGGAAGACTGTCTTCCTGAGTCCATGACTGGCGCTGGAGTTTTGGGTCCACGGATAAAACGCGTCTCCTTTGTCTCTACCAGAAAAGGAAAGGAACTGAAATTAAGGGAGAGATTGAAGTGTGGCGCCAAGATTGAAAGGAGAAAGAGATTGAGGGATAGTGAGAGAGGTTGGAGAAGAGAGTAAAAAGAGGCCGCTTACCCGATTTAAAATTGGTGAGATGTTCCTTGGGCTGGTTGGTCAGAGGACCAGAGGTCGTAGGGGGACCAGAGGTTGTAGGTGGACCTCTCTCACGGAGCAAAGAGCAGGAGGACAGGGGATTGATCTCCCAAGGGAAGTCCGCCGATCCAAGTCACGGCACCAAATTTCACTTGCGTCCGTGTGACCGTGTGAAGAGACCACCAAACAGGCTTTGTGTGAGCAATAAAGCTTTTTAATCACCTGGGTGCAGGCGGGCCGAGTCCGAAAAGAGAGTCAGTAAAGGGAGAAAGGGTGGGGCCTTTTTATAGGATTTGGGTAGGTAAAGGAAAATTACAGTCAAAAGGGGTTGTTCTTTGGTGGGCGGGGCGGGGGTCACAAGGTGCTCAGTCGGGGAGCTTTTGAGCCAGGATGAGCCAGGAGAAGGAATTTCACAAGGTAATGTCATCAATTAAGGCAGAAACAGGCTATTTTCACTTGTTTTGTGATTCTTCAGTTACTTCAGGCCATCTGAATGTATACATGCAGGTCACAGGGGATATGGTAGTTTAGCTTGGGCTCAGAGGCCTGACATTAACTCCTTCAACTTTTTTCTTTTTCCAGATTGTTTTGGCCGTTCTAGGTCCTTTGAATTTTCATATGCTTTCATATTTCATATGCTTTCATATTTCATAGGCTTTTAGAATCAAAAGCCTAATTTCTATAAAAGTGCCTGGTGGGAATATGGTTGGAATTGTGATTTGGGCAGAATCAACATCTTGACGGTGTTGAAATTTTCGAATTACAAACATGGTATATATCTTCATTGACATAGGTATTTAATTTCTTTCAGCAGTGTTCTGTGGTTTTCAGTATATGGGGCTTCCATATCTTTTGTTAATTTTATTCTTAAGTAATTTGCTTTCTGGTATTAAGAAACGTTTTTAAAATTTCATTTTGTTGGTGGAAGATAGAAATACAAATGTTATTGACCTGCCATCCTGCAACTTTGCCAAACTTAACTTAAATGAATCTTGTTAGATTGACATAATTCTTAAGAATTTGTTAACAATTATATAGCCTCTGAAAAGAAAGTTTTATAACTTCCTTTCAAATATTTATGCGTATTTCTTTTCCTTGCCTATTACATTGGCTAGGATCTTCTATATACTATAATGTTGAGTAGACTTGCTGTGATTTCTATCACTATCTTTGCCATGTTGCCAATCTTTGAGGGAAAGTCCTCAGAACTTCATTATTTGCTGCAGGTTTATATGATAGAGGAAATTTCTTTCTGTTTGTAGGTGTGCTAAAATTTTTATTTTTTTAACCCCGAATGGATATGGAACTTTGTCAAATGCTTTCATCGCATCTGGTATTATGGTAAATGAAATTGCCTTTTATATGTAAATCCAAATTTTTTTTTTTCTTTTTTTTTGAGACAGAATCTCGCTGTCTCCCAGGCTGGAGTGCAGTGGCGCGATCTTGGCTTACTGCAGGCTCCACCCCCCAGGGTTCACGCCATTCTCCTGCCTCAGCCTCCCGAGTAGCTGGGACTACAGGTGCCCGCCACCTCGCCTGGCTAATTTTTTGTATTTTTAGTAGAGACGGGGTTTCACTGTGTTAGCCAGGATGGTCTCGATCTCCTGACCTCATGATCCGCCCGCCTCGGCCTCCCAAAGTGCTGGGATTACAGACGTGTGAATCCAAATTTTATATTCCTGGGATAAATACTGCAGTATCATGATATATTATTCTTTTTGTAAGTTACTGATTTTGATCTTTCCATTGTTTTGCTGAGGATGTTTTCATCTGTGTTAATGAACTATGGTCTTGTTTTATAGTTTTTTTATAATTGAAAAATATTTTGGTAATGGGTTTATGCAAACCTTCTAAAATGAATTGGGAATTGTTTACTCCTTTATTTTCTTCCACATGTGTCTGATAGACTTCACCAGTGAAACCATCTGAGTTTTGAGTCTTCTTTTTGTAAAAGGGTAGGCTAAGTATTTTAACTTACTTAATAGATACATGGCTGTTTAGATTTTAAAAGTTTTATCTTGGGTCAGTTGTGGAAAATATTGTGCTTTTCACTCTATTATTAGTGCTGTGTGGTTTATCTTTCCATCCTCTTTATTTTAACCCGTGTCTTTATATTCAAAAGTATCTCTTGTAGACATAATTGGGTCTTGTTTTTTTCTTCTCCCTAATCTGAAAAAAAGCTACATTTTAATTGGAATATTTAGTCTCCTTAATGATACACAATTGATCCTCATTATTTGAGGATTCCATACATGTGAAAATTGCAAAATTTATTTGTAACCCCTAAATCAATACTTGAAGTGTTCCTGTGGTCATTCATAGACATGTACAGAGTAGCGAAAAATTTGAGTCATCTTCACACATTTTTCCCAACTGAGGTCAAATAAGGTGACACTCTGCCATGTTGCAGCTCTCATACTTTGAAAAACAAGGGTCCTTTTCCACACATCAAAAAAAAGAAAACTGCAGGCCAATATCTCTGATGAATATTGAGGCAAAAATCCTCAACAAAATACTAGTAAACTAAATTGAGCAATACATTAGAAAGATCATTCAACGTAACCAAGTGGGATTTATCCCTGGGATGCAAGGATGCTTCAGCATATGCAAATCAGTCTGTATGGTACCTCATATCAACAGAATGGAGGATAAAAACCACATGATCATTTCAATTAGTGCTGAAAAAACATTTGATGAAATTTAACATCTCTTTATGCTGAAAAACCCTCAAAAAACTGGGGATAGAAGGAACATACCTCAACGTAATTAAAGCCATATATGACAGACTCACAGCTAGTATCATACTGAATGGGGAAAAACTGAAGGCCTTTCGTCTAAGGCAGGTTTGTCCAATCCGTGGCTTAAGGGCGGCATTTAGTCCAATACAAATTTGTAAACTTTCTTAAAACATTATGATATGGTTTTTTTTGCAATTTTTTTTTGAGACGGAGTCTCGCTCTGTCGCTCAGGCTGGAGTGCAGTGGCGTGATCTCGGCTCACTGCAAGCTCCGCCTCCCAGGTTCATGCCATTCTCCTGCCTCAGCCTCCCGAGTAGCTCGGACTACAGGCGCCCGCTACCACGCCCGGCTTTTTTGTATTTTTAGTAGAGACAGGGTTTCACCGTGTTAGCCAAGATGGTCTTGATCTCCTGACCTCGTGATCCACCTGCCTTGGCCTTCCAAAGTGCTGGGATTACAGGCGTGAGCCACCATGCCTGGCTTGTTTTGCAATTTTTTTAAAGCTCACCAGCTATCATTAGTGTTAGTGTTTTTTTTTTTTTTTGAAACAGTCTCGCTCTGTCACCAGGCTGGAGTACAGTGGTGCAATCTCAACTCACTGCACCCTCCGCCTCCTGGGTTCAAGTGATTCTCTTGCCTCAGCCTCCCAAGTAGCTGGGATTACAGGTGCGTGCCACCACACCCAGCTAATTTTTGTATTTTTAGTAGGCATGGGGTTTCACCACATTGGCCAGGTTGGTCACGATCTCTTGACCTCGTGATCTGCCCGTCTCAGCCTCCCAGAGTGCTGAGATTACAGGTGTCAGCCACTGTGCCTGGCCTGGTGTTAGTGTATTTTATGTGTGGTTCAAGACAGTTCTTCCAGTGTGGTCCAGGGAAACCGAAAATTGGACACCCCTCCTCCAAGATCTGGAATATGGCAAGGATGCCCACTCTCGCCACTGTTATTCAATACAGTACTAGAAGTCCTAGCTAGAGCAGTCAGACAAGACAAGGATATAAAGGGTATCCAGATTGGAAAGGAAGAAGTCAAATTATCCTTGTTTACAGATGATACAATCTTATATTTGGGAAAACCTAAAGACTCCACAAGAAAACTATTAGAACTGGTAAATTCAGTGAAGTTGCAGGATACAAAATTAACATACCAAAATCAGTAGCATTTCTATTTGTCAACAGTGAACAATGTGAAAAAGAAATAAAAAAGTATCCCATTTGGAAGCCACACATAAAATAAAGCACCTAGGAATTACCCAAATAAATGAAAGATCTCTATAATGAAAACTATAAAACACTGATGAAAGAAATTGAAGAGGACACCAAAAAATGGAAAAATATTACATGTCCATGGATTGGAAGAATCAGTATTGTTAAAATGTCCATACTACCCAAAGCAGTCTACAGATTAAATGCAAATCCTACCAAAATATCAATGACATTCTTCACAGAAACAGAAAAAACAATCCCAAAATTTTTATGGAACAACAGAAGACCCAGAATAGCCAAAGCTGTTCTAAGCAAAAGAACAAGACTGGAGGAATTACATTACCTGACTTCAAATTATACTACAGAGATACAGTAACCAAAACAGCATGGTACTGGCATGAAAACAGATCCGTAGACCAATGGAACAGAATAGAGAACTGAAAACCCAGAAATAAATCCACACACGTACAGTGAGCTCATTTTTGACAAAGTTGCCAAGAACATACTCTGGGGAAAACACAGTCTCTTCAATAAATTGTGCTGAGAAAACTGGATATCCATATGCAGAAGAATTAAACTAGACCCCTGTCTCTTACTGTATTCTAGTAGACATTTCTCAAAAGAAGATGTACAAGTGGCAGACAGGCATATGAAAAGGTGCTCAACATCGATCATCAGAGAAATGCAAATCAAAACTACGATGAGATATCATCTCACCTAATTAAAATGTCATATCCAAAAGACAGGCAATAATAAATGCTGGTGAGGATGTGGAGAAAGGGAAACCCTCATACACTGTTGGTAGGAATGGAAATTAGTATAACCACTATGGAGAACAGTTTGGAGGTTCCTCAAGAAACTAAAAATTGACCTATCATATGATCTAGCAATCCCACTGCTAGGTATATACCCTCCTCCCCTCCCCCCACCAAAAAGAAATCAATATATCAAAGAGATACCTGCACTCCTATTTTTGTTGCAGCACTGTTTATAATAGCTAAGATTTGTCAGCAACCTAAGTGTTCATCAACAGATGAATGGATAAAGAAAATGTGGTACACAGTGGAGTACTTACTATTCAGCTGTCAAAAAGAATGAGATCCAGTCATTTGCAGCAATATGGATGGAACTGGAGATCATTATGTTGAGTGAAATAAGCCAGGCACAGAAAGACATGCCTTGTGTGTTCTCACTTATTTGTGGGATCTAAAAATCAAAACAATTGAACTCATGGACGTACAGAGTAAAAGGGTGGTTACCAGAGGCCAGGAAGGGTAGTGGGGTGCTGAAGGGAAAGTAGGATTGTTAATGGGTACAAAAAAAATAGAATGAATAAGACCTACTGTTTGATAGCACAATAAAGTGGTTACAGTCAATAATAATTGCACATTTTAAAATAACTTAGAGTATAATTGGATTGTTTGTAACTCAGAGGATAAATGCTTGAGGGTATGGATACCCTATTCTCCATGATGTACTTATTTCACGTTGCTTATTTGTATCAAAACATCTAACATACCTCATAAATACATACACCTACTGTGTGCCCACAGAAATCTAAAAAAGGGTTCTTTTCCAGTCTGTTCAGTGCCACATTTTCCACATTTTTATACTTCTTTTGGGGTGACTTTGCTGTTTAAAATGACCCTCAAGTGTAGGGCTCAGGTGCCACCTGGTGATCCCAAGTGGAAGAGGCTGTGATGTGCCTATGGAGAAAATACATGTATTAGATAAGCTTCACTCAGACAAGAATTGTAGTGCTGTTGGCCGTGAGTTTAATATAAGTAAATTAACAATAGATATTAAATGAGATGTTTTAAACAAAAACACATCTAAAACAAGATTATGTATTGATCAATTGACTAAGGTAGCAGGACCAGAGGCTTGCAGGGACGTAATACTATTTTCCCGAGGGCAGTGGTTCCATATTTGGTAACTCAGTGTTCATGATGACTTTATAGAGCATAACTACTATGAATAATGAGAATTCGCTGTAGTTGGGTTTAGGTCTACTAGTTTGCTCTTTGTCTTCTGGTGTCCTTTTTTTTTTTTTCCTGCTACTCTTTTTCTACTTTAGGGCTAATTGAGTATTTTTTAGTATTCCATTTAATGACTTTTTTTTTTTTTAAGCAGTTGCATCCTTATCCTTGCCTACTTAGAATTAACATACCACTTCTCATAAAATTAAGAATTGCAATAACACAGTTCCATTCCCTACCCAGTCATTGTGCTATTGTTGTCATATATGTTTATATTTATTTTTATTTTTATGATGCAGGATCTTACTCTCGCCCAGGCTGGAGTGCAGTGGCACAGTCTGCTCACTGCAGCTTCCGCCTCCCAGGTTCAAGCGATTCTCCTGCCTCAGCCTCCTGAGTAGTTGGGATTACAGGTGCCTGCCACCACATCTGGCTGATTTTTGAATTTTTAGTAGAGACAGTGTTTCACCATGTTGGCCAGGCTGGTTTTGAACTCCTGACCTCAGGTGATCCACCTGCCACGGCCTCCCGAAGTGCTGGGATTACAGGCGTGAGCCACCACGCCTGGCCACTTTTTATTTCTTTGCTGAGATTTCCTACCTGTTTGCTCAATAAGACCATGTGTTGTCAACTTTCTCTTACTTTCGGTGGGTAATAGCTGAAATAAGCCTTATTCTGATATGGTAATTCTTGTTAACTTTTCACTGGTGCTTAACCTTTTTAGTCCTCACTTTAAACTTTTTGTGCTATTCATTGGGTATGTCTTATGTAAATAATATGTAACTGAAATTAATTTATGTTTTATAAAATAATCTTATTTGTCTTTTAATTGGCAAGTTTAATTCATTTACATAGATGATGATTATTGATATATTTGTAATGAATATTTGCCATTTTACTTTTTGCTTTCTGTTTACACTTTCTGTGCTCTTTTTTGTTCTTTTTAAAAATACAATTAAGGTTTTTTCACTTGATTTTTTTCTTATGGTGTTTTTCCTCTGAATTGGTTTGGAAGTATTTTTGTGGTTTATTCTTGAGATATTATCGTAGACTTACGTTAACAAAGCTGAATGAACCTTATCAATATCTTAATTGTCTGCTGAGACAAAGACTTTATCATCTCTCATATATACAGAGGATTGGTTCCAGAACCCTCGTGTATACTACAGCCTGCATATGCTCATATCGTGCTGTTGACCCAGCAGAACCTGCCTTTAAGAAAAATCGAGGCTGGGCACAGTGGCTCACGGCTGTAATTCCAGCACTTTGGGAGGCTGAGGCAGGAGGATTGCTTGAGGCCAGGAGCTCGAGACCAGCCTGGACAACAAAGTGAGACAGTGTCCAAAGTGAGACAGTGTCTCTACAAAAAATAAAAAAATTACCCAGGTATGGTGGTGCAGGCCTGTAGTCCCAGCTACCCGGAAAGCTGAGGCAGTAGGATCACTTGAGCCCAGGAGTTCGAGGCTGCAGCGAGCTATGATGGTGCCACTGCACTCCAGCCTGGGTGACAGAGTGAGACTCTGTCGTGGAAGGAAGGGGAAGGAGAGAGGAAGGGAGGGAGGGAGAGAGACTTTCTGTATATATGTGGGTTTTGCATCCCTCATCTATGTTTGGTTTTTAAAAAAAAAAACCACATGTAAGTCAGCCTGCACAGTGCAAACCTGTACTGTTCAAAGGGTCAGCTGTACTTTAATGACCTCCCCTTCCTCATGCCCTTACCTTAAACACTGATTTTTGAGATTTTTATTTTCTCACTGTTTAAATCCTGTTGCAAACGATTGTTATTATTTTTAGTATGGGGAATGTTTGCTGACACGTACTTACGTGTTTAATACTTGAATGTCATTTCATCTGACGTCTCAGATCTCTATTCTGAGCTCATTTTCTGTTTTTCTACAGTATATTCTTTTGAAGTTTCTTTTTTTTTTTTTTTAAAATAAACTTATCTAAGGACGAGGTTTCTTTAGTGATCATCTGCTGGTCATAAACTCTGTTATTTAGCTGGGAATATCTTGATTTCATCTTCGTTCTTGAAGGATAGTTTTGCTGTGCATATGATGACAGTTGACAAGTTTCCTTGATACTTTGAAGATAATATTCTACTGTCTGCTGGCTTGTTACTGGTGAGAATTCCATAGTCTGAGCTAATTGTAGTAGTCTGTCTTCTGTCTTTACTCTGTGTGTTTTAAAATCTTTTCTTTGGCTTTATTTTGCGGTTTACCACAATGCCTGTGAGTCTAGGGGTGGATTTCTTTTTGTTTATATTGGTAGGTGTATCTTGTGCTTCTTAAATCTAGATTTAAGTCTTTTGTCTGTTTTTGAAAATTCTCAGCCCTTACCTCTTCATGTATTGCTTCTCTTCTATTCTCTGTATTGTTTCCTGCTAGGACTCAAACTAGTCATGTGTGAGTCCATCTCAGTCTATTCTCGATGTCCCTTAATCTCTTTAGTATTTTTCATTTCCCTAACTCTGAGTAATTTCTTCCAATTTGGCATGTAGTTTGGTAATCTCTCCTTAGCTGTGACTAATATGCTGTTTAATTAACTCATTTGGTTTTCATTTTAATACTTAGATTTTTAATTTGTGAAAGCAATGTTTTATTGTTTGAAACTGGCTCTTTTTAGTACTTTGTTGTTTGCTCATTTTAAAATTTCTTTTTTTTTGTTTTGAGACGGAGTCTTGCTCCGTCACCCAGGCTGGAGTGCAGAGGCTCCATCTTGGCTCACTGCAAGCTCTGCTTCCTGGGTTCATGCCATTCTCCTGCCTCAGCCTCCTGAGTAGCTGGAACTACAGGCACCCGCCACCACGCCCTGCTAATTTTTTGTATTTTTTAGTAGAGACAGGGTTTCACCGTGTTAGCCAGGATGGTCTTGATCTCCTGACGTTGTGATCTGGCTGCCTCAGCCTCCCAAAGTGCTGGGATTACAGACTTGAGCCACCACGCCTGGCCTAAAGTTTCTTTATTTAAATAATTCTCTATTTAATAATCTGTTTCGGCCAGGCGTGGTGGCTCACACCTGTAATGCCAGCACTTTGGGAGGCCGAGGTGGGTGGATTACTGAGGTCAGGAGTTCAAGACCAGCCTGGCCAACATGGTGAAGCCCCGTCTCCACTAAAAAATACAAAAAAATTAGCCGGACGTGGTGGCACACGCCTGTAATCCCAGCTACTTGGGAGGCTCAGGCAGAAGAGTTGCTTGAGCCCAGGAGACGGAGGTTGCAGTGAGCCGAGATCATGCCACTGCACTCTAGCCTGGCTGACAGAGCGAGAGTCTGTCTCAAAAAAAAAAAAAATCTGTTTCATAATTACATTATCTGAAATGATAGTGAAGGCACTATCTGATGTTTGTTCTTTCTGCTTGCTCTCACTCATATTTACTTCTCTATGTATATAGTAATTTTTTTATTGTGAGCTTATTTTTCCAGATTTATTTTTATTCCCTTTTTGACAGATTTCATTATTACCATATTTGAATGCACTAGACAGGTGCCCTGCCATCATAGAGAACTGAAATTCTTTTCCTGTGTATGGAGATGACATGGTTTTATCATAAAGAACTGGGAAAGGACTGTTACCTTTTTTGTACTCCTTTTTCTCTTTGCCTTATTTCCCTTGCATATTTAAACATATCTTATCCTTGTATGTATCTTATACGAGGCTTTTTTGATTTTAAGGAACAGAAACTCACATCAGTGTTCTTTAAGAATAAAGTGTTTATTTTCAGATCACAAGGAAACTGGAGCTGAATGGCTGTCAGGATCCAACACAGTTCTAGGGAGCAGCTACACTTACTGCTCATTGCATTTCTGCTGTTCTCTTCATGTCTGCTACACTCTTCCCACGAGGCCAGATGCGGGGTCCGACCCGCAGACCCTGGCTGAACGACGGATGAAAAAATGCACTCACACGCAGGTATCCAATGAAACAGCGAGCTAGGGGAGCAGGCTAGGGGACCAGGCTGTTCACAGACCCCGAGGAGGGTGCTGTAAAGAGTCAGCAGCTGCGGCCCTGACAAGCTGGCACTGCGGGCATTTATTCAGCACAGATTTAATGACAGTGGCTTTGAATCAACACACTTGTGGGTAATCAACATGGTCACCCTCCCCAGAGAGAGCAGTCCTGTGTGCGGATGATGAAAGGCCAGGTTCCGAGGCCTAAGTAAACTAACTTATCTAGATCAGTTTTTTTACATCCCCTTGTTATATAACCTAAGCTTTCAGGCACCTGATAAGAGAGTCTAGCTGCCTTCAGCCAAATCATTTTCCAAAGCTTTTGTAAAACCTCCTGGCCTTCCAAGAAAAGAAGGTTTGCATCTTTCTGCAATTGTTCTACCACCCTGATGGATCTCCTACAGCCAGAAGGCTTCCTCATCTTCAACATTATCTTTTCTCTATTTCATATCTCGTTTTTCTGGTTCTCGGCTCCCTCTCACCTCATCTTTGCTTGTGAATCTTTGAGGATCTTCCTTCATATATTCTTTCAGCCTCACCTCCCTTTTAGTGCCTAATTTGCCAGCTTACCTAACTAGCCTCTCCCCAGCCAGCAGGTTGGCTGTCCTTGGAGCAGCTGCCTGTTTGTGTGTTGCGGGGACTAAGGATTCTGTGTTCAAATCTCACTGCCGAGGCCCCCTCCTTTGGAAGGGTGCCGTGATGTATACTTAGTGTGTACACTTACAAGGTATTTAAAATTCTTTTTGAAGCCACAAAGGATATAAAAATAGAAGGCCTCTAACTTAGAAAATGAATGACCCAGTTGCACAAATACATTTGGTGGATTAAAAATTTTTATGCCATACATTCGTGTATGAAAACCATTGTGAGTCTAATGCATGCACACTTGGAATTTTTTTTGTTTATGGGTTTCTAGCCAAGAAGGAATTGCAGGTTTCCAGTTATATTTATAGAGGTTTTAATCTCAAAGATTTAATGTTCATGTTTATTTAAATATCAGTATACATGAGAGCATCTTCAATTAAATGAAAACAAATTCTTATGTTTATGAATTAGTAATATAACAAATGGCCAATGAAATCCCATCTCTACGAAAAAATACAAACATTAGCTGGGCATGGTGGGGCATGCCCGTAATCTCAGCTGAGGCTGAGGCAGGAGAATCACTTGAACCTGGGAGGCAGAGGTTGCAGTGAGCCAAAATTGTGCCACTGCCCTCCAGCCTGGGCAACAGAGTGAGACTCCGTCTCAAAAAAATAAAAAAAAGAAAGAAATAGCCTTAGGGATCATTGTATTTCTTAAAAATTCATTATATTGTGTTCTGTAATATAAAGTCAGATAAAAAAATTATAGCACATTTGTGGCAGTAGACACTTAACTATCATCTATGTACATACCACCGTATAGTTTGCAAGTGATTTTCACATATGTTATGGCATTCATTCTTACCCACAGCCCTAAGTTGAAAAGCATACAGGCAGGTTAGATTTACGGTATGTTTACCAACTTATAATTTCCAGATGATGACAGGGCTAAAGTTATTCATTCCTTTCCTAAAATTCATATTCCTTCTGAATAATTGAAATTGCCATAAATTACTACATCTTAAACTATATCTTTTCTTTTTTTAAATATGTATTTACTTGGGATATTACTTGGTTTAAAAGGCAAGAATTGTCAAAGCACAAGTGGGACTTTATTATAAATTCTTTTTTCTGATTTTACTACATCTTTCTTCTGTTTAGGCCTCAATGTGTTCTGTTCTATTTATTCAAAATAGAAGTTTTATTTGTGATACTACATAATTATAAAAACAGTTAATATTGAAAAGGTGAAAGATCCTTTGTATCTCTACTCCCATTTTCTCCCCGCGTGCTCTCCGGTCTCACTGTCAGTAGCTGGGTGTTACACATACATACACATATGTGTGTTTGTATGTACACAGAGCCTGCTAGTGCTGGAGGCAGGACTGAGAGCCACCACCCTGCGCCTGGCACCAGAAGTGCAGCCACTGTTGTCAGTGCAAAGATCGTTTGGTTGTTAGGTCAACTGTCATGGCTGTGGCCATCAGGATGTTTCTTGTTACCTATGCTGCTGTCAGTCTTGTGGCAACAGCTGCTGCTTTCTGTGCTGCTGATTCCTTGAAGTGTTACTGTTCTTCAGAACCTTTTGAGAGTGTCTTTAATTTGATTGTTTTTCTTAGAACAAATCACACAATACCACTATCATCCCTTGCTTTTATGTAAGATAGTGTGAATGACAGATACCATGTTGTCCTCCAAGCCGCTACTGTCTTCTCATGGTCTGTGGCTTTCTTTGGATTAAACCTGGACTCTTGCTGTAGAATGAATGTCCGTTCCCCAAGATCCCTGCCCCCTGGAGATTTCTAGGTGCTTTTGGTAAACAGGTCCTTGTCTGCCTTGACCCTGCTAGTATCCTCAGTCATGTACAAAATCTCTATCTTTCCTGGAGTTGTCCCAGTGCAGACTCAGGCTAGGAGTCATGCTTCTGAAGAATAATGTATGAAAGTGATTTTGAAGAAGGAGTGATTGACTAAGAGTTCATCTATTACCAAAGATAATTAGAACTATAGTAACACATGGAAAAATAGCAGTTATCACTGGTCACTGGTACTGATCATTGACATTTCTTACATAATATACTAAGTTATTATTACCACATTTATAGCTAAGTCATTTTTTTTTGTAGGCCTGCATAAGCATATTTAACTAAAAGTCTGTTGAATGAGACTCATAGTGCTTCCCCAGGTACCTGACCTAAGGCACCTATGAGTCTATGTGCTTACCAGGGGCCTTTCCATCATTGTTATGGGGCTGCCTAAGCAGTGGTAAGCCTTTGTTAAATGCAGACATGGAATGAGTCCTTCTGCAGCCCGTGCGGCCTCCTCTTAGCTGTGGGCCTGCCTCTTCCTGTTTTGGTTCCTCACTTCCATTTAGAGTGACCCTGAAACCACATTCCAGCCCTATCTTCATTTTTTCTGCACAGGAGGTCATATGGTCTTCTGTTCACAGTCAGACTTCAGACCTTTCCTATTTTCTTTAAGGACTGGTTGTTTTCTATTTGATGTTATTGTGCTGGTGATCCACAATGTATATTGTCAGAGATAATACTTCGAAAGTTTGTGGTAGCTAGAGGTCTGTGTAGGATAGAATAGACAATGGGTAGGACGTATTAAGAATAAGCACCTTTTGGGCCAGGCGTGGTGTCTCATGCCTGTAATCCCAGCATGTTAGGAGGCTGAGGCAGGTGGATCACCTGAGGTCGGGAGTTCAAGACCAGCCTGGCCAAGGTGGCAAAACCCTGTCTCTACTAAAAATAGAAAAATTAGCCAGGCGTGGTGGCACACACCTGTAATCTCAGCTACTCGGGAGGCTGAAGCAAGGAGAATCGCTTGACCCAGGGAGGTGGAGGTTGCAGTGAGCCGAGATTGTTCCATTGCACTCCAGCCCAGGCAACAAGACCAAAATTCCGTCTCAAAAAAAAAAAAAAAAAAAAAAAAAAGAATAAGCACCTTTTGTTGTTTAATGGGTATAGTTTCAGTTTTGCAAGATGAAAAAATTCTGGATATCTGTTTCACAACCATGTGAATATGCTTAACACTATTGAATGCTGTACACTTACAGATAGTTAATTTGATAAATTTTATGTTTTGTGTTTTTTACCACAAGAAAAAAACAACCATTTTTTTATGGAACATAGACTTAAAAGGTTAAGTACAGAGTTTTGGATTTTTTGTCTTTTTAATATTTGATTCTATTTACTCATCCTTTACTACAAATTGGATCACTAGATTACGGTTTTGGAAGGTTTGGCAGAGCAGAGAAGTATAGCAAACAGAATTCATTCATTTAACATTTAGTGAGCACTTCCTGGGTAGCAGGCCCTGTGCTTTAAGTTGATAATTCAGAGAAATAAGGGACTTGACCCCCAGATGCCTCTTTTGCGGAAAGAACCAGAGAAGCTGTTTTAACATAAAGCAGGAAATCCTGAAAAATTTTATATGCCATTAACATTTTATTATTAAAGCATACAGACGTACAGTCATACGTCAAAGTTTCAAAACTTTTATTATGGAGAATTTAAAACATACACAGAAGTAAAGGAAGAATACAGCGAACTGCCTTGTGCCTGGCACCAGCTAGCATCCACTCATAGCCTCTTTTGTTTCTTTATATTCCTCTCCCAGTCCATTTTTGGGGGTACATTCTTGTTCTTTTCATTTTATCTGTAAATATTTTAGTACTTTCACTGAAAGATAAGGGCTGTTTTTCTTAGAACGAATCACACAATACCACTATCATCCCAAAGTTATTTCACAGTTTTGTGTGTGTGTTTGTGTGTACTGTGATTTGTTTGCATCAGGATCTAAAGAAGGTCTACACATTACGTTCTGTTGATAGGTTTTCTTCAATATCTTTTAAACCATAGGTTTTCCTTACTTTCTTTGTTTTTGAAATGTTATTTACTGAAAAAATCATGTTGTTTATCTTGTGCACTTGCTCATACTATTATACATGAATTTTGTGAAATGATTTTTTTGCTTTGAAACAGTAGTGACCACTTATTCTTCACATAGATCCATTATTTAATCATGGGCATGCAAGATGTTGCAATTCTAATTTCATCATTCCTTTTTCATTTATTCGCTGGAATACTAGTATAGAGAAGTTTCTTTTTACAGACTATTCAGTTACCCAGAGGTATAGCTTATACAGGGAAGTCAGGTTAAATGAGTGACTCTTTCTCTTTACTTATAACTCTTGGACAGTCCCTAGCATTTCCAAAAATGGCCAGTGTTTTTTCCTTTATTTAAAAAATATCATTATAAACACATACTCTTTTCTTTTTCTTTCTTTTTTTTTTTTTTTTTTTTGAGATGGGGTCTTGCAGTGTCGCTCAGGCTGGAGTACAGTGGTGTAATCATGGCTCATTGCAGCCTCAACCTCCTGGGCTCAAGCGATCCTCCTGCCTCAGCCTCCCAAGTAGCTGGGACCACAGGCATGTGCCACCAAACACAGCTAATTAAAAAAGAAATCGTTTTTGGAGAGATGGGAATCTCACTATGTTGCCCAGGCTGGTCTTGAACTCCTGGCCCTCGAGATTTTTCCCACCTCGGCCTCACAAAGTACTGAGATTACAGGTGTGAGCTATCATGCCCAGCCAACATGTGAATTTAATATGTTTGATGATTTCTTAAGTTCATTGCAGTTATTCTTTAATGAGTTAATTACATTAATTAATGACAGAGTTTTACTGTGTTGCCCAGGCTGGTCTCAAGTGACCCTCTCTCCTTACCCTCCCAGGTAGCTGGGACTATAAGGCACAAACCAGTGTACCCAGCCACAGTTATTCTTATTAATGATCAAATTGTGCCTTTTTTTTTTTTTTTTTTTTGAAGATAGAGTCTCACTCTGTCACCCAGGCTGGAATGCAGTGGTGCAATCTCGGCTCACTGCCGCCTCCGCCTCCAGGTTCAAGCAATTCTCCTGCCTCAGCCTCCCAAGTAGCTGGGACAACAGGCACGCACCACTACGCCTGGCTGATTTTTGTATTTTTAGTAGAGACAGGGTTTCATCGCGTTGGCCAGGCTGGTCTTGAACGCCTGACCTCAGGCAATCCGCTTGTCTTGGCCTTCCAAAGTACTGAGATTATAGGCGTGGGCCACAACGCCCGGCCCTAGTTTTGTGTTTTTACTGGAGATGGGGTTTCTCCATTTTGGTCAGGCTGGTCTTGAATTCCCGACCTCAGGTGATCCGCCTGCCTCGGCCTCCCAAAGAGCTGAGATTATAGGCATGAGCCACTGCACCTGGTCCAAGTTGTCCCTTTTTTGGCCAGTGGGAGTGCCTTCACATTAGCTCCTGGGTCATTTTGGCATGAGTGCTTCTGATGGCTTCTTGCTTTCTTGTGTGACAAAATGTCCGGGCTCATCTTGTACATTAGCTGTGGATCTGGAATTATCCCTTTCTTTAACCAGCCCTAGTTCCTTTCAGAGGGAAATTATATTTAGTGACCACAGTCTGGAAACTACAGATTGGTTGTTACTTCTAGGCCTTTTCAGTGAATGGGGCTAGGAAATACGTTATTTTTAAGGTAAAGTATTTTATGAGTTTCATACTGATTTTTCCAGTATAAACTAAGAATAGATGATGATGTTGAATTTCTTTAATTTTATATTTGTCTCATGCTGAAAATTTTGGTTCTTGATCATAATCATATTGATACCATTACTTGTCAGTGTTACTGCTAACAATATGATTACTGAAAATAGTTTAAGAATTAAGAGCACTTTCCCAAATTCTTTTCATTTTTAGGATAGATTCCTCTAGGGATGTCTGGTAAAACTGTTTTAAGTCATTTGAAATAATTCCTTTTTGCATGATTATACCACCAATTCAATAAATATTTAGGGTCATTTCACTTTGCTTTTGAATTTTAGAGATGACAGTTTTTCAATTATTTTTTAAACAATTATGGAAAACATATACATGGTTCCAGAGTTAAATGTGTAAAACAAGGCAGAATCAGAAAAATCTAGCTCTGATTGTGGTTCCCTCTATTTTTCTTTCCTGCATTCCATTTAAAACATATGAGCGTGTGTGTGTGTGTGTGTGTGTGCGCATGTCCATGCACGTGCACACACACATAGTTTCTGCCTCCTAATCCCATCTTAGGTGAATGGTAGCACACTATGTATAATTTTCTTCTTGCTTTTCTGTCTTCCTATTATTTCCTGCTGATCACTCCATAGAAGTATATAGAGGCATTCTTCATGCCTTTTTTTCTATTTCATTGTGTGAATTTGCCATAGTTTATTGTCAGTCCCATATTAATGGACATTTGGATTGTCTTTAGTGTCCTGCTGTTAGAAATAGTGCTGCAGTGAATACCTTGTACATACATACTTATTTTTTGTTGTTGTTGTCCTTTAGAGGGATATTTCAGTTTTAAATAAAACAACTTGACTTCAGGAAGTATTCAAGTGTAATGTTACTGCTACTGATGGATTGTTCTGGGAATAGTGGAGGATGCAAAAGGCCAGTCTTGTGATCTAGGGTAGTAATTTTTCTTTGAGTATTATGGGTCCTCTCAGTTCTGTATTATTGTTCTTGTAAAAACCACATTTATAGAGTAGCTTCTGTGTTTTCTCGTTTTACTCTGTTTAAAGTAGATTGAGACTGTAGGAACATTTGAAGCAGTCAGAGCATAGAATTCTATCTTTTTTTTAAAATTTAAAATTCTTTTTGTAGAGATGGGGTCTTGCTGTGTTGCCCAGACTGGTCTCAAACTCCTGGCCTCAAGTGATCCTTCTGCCTCAGCTTCCCAAAGTACTGGGATTACGGGTATGAGCCATTGCACCTGGGCAGGATTCTGGTATTTTAGTATTGTTTTCTAGTCTTTTATAGTTGTTTTATATATACTCAATTTGTCAAAAAATTTTAAGGAAAGTAATGTGCCTGTATGGATGTTTTCCAAAGTATTCAACTTAGGTTTTATAGAAATAGTAACTTCTTACTTTTGTAGCCACATGTTTGTCCATTTGTGATCAGTTTATATAGTATTCAATTAAATTATACCATTGCAGAATGAGTACAACTGACATAAACAGGTTTGGAGATTAAACAATAGGTTTTTAATAATGTATACAACTCAACTGGTAGTAGCAGAAATATGCACATTGTTAGAGAGTAGCTTAAATGTGAGCATTCTTTATTTTCTGGGCATTCACTAATCTATTTTAGGGAGGAATGATAGCACTAGTTCACTTCTAAAATTTTCCAGTTCCTAGTGGAGCCTGGCACTTGGAAGATGCTCGGAAAATTGGGTCAGACTATGAGAATACGTGCTTGTCCATTTGTTTGCTTAGGTTAAATGAATGAAATATTCTAGGTCTTCCCAAAGGGATTTAAAATAAAGTAAAAATCTCTAAGACGTGATAGCTGACTTTAAAAACTATTCCTGATTTACGTTTATGTTACTTTAAATTTGGTCTTGGGTTATTATTTTGATGATTGACTAAAACTTTTTTTGCTTTTATTATAGTTTTTTCAGTAAAAGGTGTTTTCTAGGTGGAGAAAATTGAAAAGAATGGATTCCAGGATCATAAAGCAAATAATAGTTTGTAGTTTTTTTTTGTTTTTTTTTTTTTTTTTAACATTCTACCACCTGTGTGCCAGTTAGTAATAAAACTACTAGTTTTTAATAGACATTAACCACCTTTGGGATTTCACCATGGGAAAATGGGAGCAGTATTCCTTTTCTTTCTTTCAGCTTCTTTAGTATATATACATGTCACAGTCAATGGTGCAGAAAGGTTAGGAAACTGGAAGGATACAAGGTTTAGTCATAAAGGAAGCACAAATTAAAGTTCCTGGAATATTTTACCCCTGCTCTGTATGGAACACCGTAGGGAATACTAAAGAAACATGATGGTACAGAAGACTGTAGGGATTGCTGAAAAATATGCAACAGTCCAGAGAGCATATAGCCTTTTAAGTAGGCCAGGCTTTATACTCTGCAAGGAATGATCTAAACTGTGTGATATATTGTATCAGTCAGAGTTCTCCAAAGAAACAAAACCAATAGGGTGTGTGTATCTGTGTGTGTGTGTGTGTGTGTGTGTGTGTGTGTGTGTGTGTGTGTACAGATATACTTATATAGATAGATGAGATTGGGAGAGAGAGATTTATTTTAAGGAATTGGTTCATATGATTGTGGAGACTAACAAGTCGAAAATCTGTAGGGTGGGCCGGCATGCTGGAGGCTCAGGGAAGAGTTGATTCTGGAGTTCAAGGCTGAAGGCAGTCTGCTGGCAGAATTCCCTCTTCTTCTGGGGGAGGTCAGTCCTTTTTATCTTAAGGCCTTCAACTGATTGGTTGAGGCCCACGCACATTATGGAAAGCAGGATATTTTATTCGAATCTGCCAATTTAGAAGCTGGGTGTGGTGACAGGCACCTATAGTCCCAGATACTTGGGAGGCTGAGGCAAGAGGATCACTTGAGCCTAGGAGTTCAAGTCCAGCCTAGGCAACATAGTGAAACCCCATCTCCTAAAAAAAAAATTGCATTTCTTAAAAAAATGTTAAACTCAAACCAGGGGCAATTGACAGAAACTCTTGGTATACTTTCTGTGTATCTTCCCACTCCCAATCTGCACCATGGTTTTATGTTCTTAATAACAGACTTCTGACTTATGATAATGTTATGTGCACAGGGCCTGGTGAATATTTACTTTCTAGTTGTCGGAAGAATGAGACTAAAACAGTTTTCTTGTGTATATCTGTTTTGAGAAGCAGGTCTGGCATTACTCTCATTGTATATCTAGGAGAGGAAGTTTCAGCTGAGTCATGTATTGACTTGAGACCTAGAGCAAGTGAATCACTTGACCTCTCTGAGTGTTTCCTCATCTGTAAAATGGGAATAAATCCTGTCCTGCCTTAAAAAAAAGTCTGCCAATTTAAATGTCAGTCTTATCTTAAAAATACCTTCACAGAAACATTCAGAATAATGTTTGACCAAATATCTGGATATTGTGGCCTCGTCAACTTGACATGTGAAATTAACCATCACTTAATATTGAAGGACTGTTTTTATGTGACTAATGTCCACCTGTAAAGAAATTGGGTAACTGCTATGGGTAGTAAGGAAGGGAAAGGGGAACATGTTTCGCTTGTA